>NW_020174053.1:3826140-3831772 GCF_003031525.2 Neophocaena asiaeorientalis asiaeorientalis
AAAAAAAAAAAAAAAAAAAAAAAGAACCAAATGAAAAATTTAGAACTTAAAACATTCAGTATTTGAAATAAAGTAATTGAACTGGATTTATAAGAGGCTACATATTTTTATGTAAAGGAAAAACTATAATATTTTCACATGGAGTATATAAAATAGAATACATATGACAATAGCAGGGGCTAGTAAATTGAACTAAGTGATTGCAAGATTACTACATTTCATGGGAAGGTACAGTTCTAATGCTAAAAGTAGACTCTGAAAAGTTAAGAATGAATATTTTAATCCCTAGTGTAACCACTAAGAAAATTATGTAAAAGACATAGCTAAAAAGTCAATAGGTAATCTTAAATAGGAGTTAAAAAAAAATCGGGGGGGGACCTTGAAGATGGCGGAAGAGTAAGACGCGGAGATCGCCTTCCTCCCCACGGATACACCAGAAATACATCCACACGTGGAACAACTCCTACAGAACTCCTACTGAAGGCTGGCAGAAGACCTCAGACCTCCCAAAAGGCAAGAAACTCCCCACGTAACTGGGTAGGGCAAAAGAAAAAACAGAGACAAAAGAATAAAAAAATATAGAAAACAAATCATAAAATGGGAGACCTAAATCCAACCATATCAATAATTACTTTAAATGGATCAAACATTCCAATGAAGAGGCACAAATTAACAAAATAAAATTAAAAGCAAGACCCAAGTATGCTATACACAAGAGATGCACTTTAAATATAAAAACACATGTAAATGGATTGGAAAAAAGGGGTGGAAAATGAACTGAATGTTTCTGTCCCCCTAAAATTCATATGTTGAAATCTTAACCCCCAATGTGATGGTATTAGGAAATGGGGCCTCTGGGAAAGTAATTAAGTCATGAGGGTAGAGCTCTCATGAATGAAATTAGTGCCCTTATAAAAGAGGCCCTAGAGAGATTTCTAGTCCTCTTTCTACCATATAAGGATACCAGAGAAGTTGGTATTCTGCCACCCAGAGAGGGCCTTCACCAGAACTTGACCATGCTGGCACCCTGATCTTGGACATTGATCCTCTAGAACTGTGAGAAATAAGTTTCTGTTATTTATAAGCCACCTAGTCTTTGGTATTCTGTTTTAGCAGCCCAAAATGATAAAGACATAGTGCAAAATAACCATAGGAAGGCTGGAGTGGCTATTAATATCAGACAAAATAGATCTCATTACACAGAGGGTCATTTTATACTGATGAAAGCATCAACTCATCAGGAAGCCATAATAATCATAAATGTGTATGCACCTAGTAACAGAGCTTCAAAAATACATGAAGCAAAAATTGAAAGAATAAATTGGAGAAACAGGCAATTATACAAGAGTGGCCGGAGATTTTAACATCTTGCCGGAAGGGGTAAAACAAGAGACCACCCCCCCCCAAAAAAAAAATCAGTAAAAATATAATCTAAACATACAGTCAACCACCCTGATCTAAGTGATATTCACAGAATGCTACAACCAACAATGACAGAATATACAGTCCTTTCAAGTGTATGTGGTGCTTTCACAATAGTAAGTCATAGGCTATGCCATAAAACAACTCTCAATCAGAATGAAATTATTGAAATCATATGTATGTATGTTCTTTGACAAAATTAACAAAATTAAACTGGAAATCAAAAGCAATATAAATTTAGAAAACATCCAAAAATTTAAAACAAACAACTCATTTCTAAATAATACATGGCTCAGGAAAGAAATCACAAGAGAAATTAGAAAATATTTAAAACTGAAAAATAGTAAATATACAACATATCAAAATTTGTGCAATGTCACTTATGCAGTGCCTAGAGGAAATGTATGGTTTTAAATGCTTATGTTAGACAAAGAAGAAAGGTCTTAAATCAATGACCTACTGTTCCACTGTAAGACAATAAACAAAGAAGAGCAAAGTAAAAAAGTAAGCGTAAGGAAGGAAATAATAAAGATAAGAGGATAAGACAATGAAATAGAAAACAGACGAAAGAAAATAACAAAGCCAAAATCTGGCTCATTGAAACATACTTTAGAAAACTGATAACCTCCTATGTTATCAACTGAATTGTGTTCCCTCAAAATTTACACACTGAGGCTCTAATCCCTAATGTGACTATATTTGAAGATAGGACATTGAAGGAGATAATTAAGGTAAATGAGGTCATAAGAGTGAGGCCCTAATCCTATAGGACCAGCATCCTTATAGGAAGAGGAAGAGATACCAATGATGTATGTGTACAAATTCACATATGTCATGTGAAGACATAGCAAGAAGGAAGCAATCTATAAGCCAAGGAGTGAGGCCTCAGGAGAAACAAACTAGGCATACCTTGATCTTGCACTTCCAGATTACAGAAATATAAGAAAATAAATTTCTGTTGTTTAAGCCACCCAGTCTATAGTATTTTGTTATAGCAGCCCTACAAGTGCTATATAGGGACAGTGAGAAACTGGCCATCTGCAATCCAGGAAGTGAGCACCAGGAATCAATCACTTTGATCTTGGATTTCCCAGCCTCCAGAATTGTGGGAAATAAATTTCTACTGTTTAAGCCACCAAGTCCCTGCTATTTTTATTACAAGAAATAATAAAAATAGCCTAAGCTAAGACAGATGGGAAGATTCAATAATTGTTATGTTGTTAATTCTTTCCAAATCGATCTACAGATTCAACATAATTTCATCAAAATCTCAGCAGGTTTTTTTGTAGAAATTGATAAGCTGATTCTAAAGCTTGTACAGGCATACCTCATTTTATTGCACTTCGTTTTATTGTGCTTTGCAGATACTGTGTTTTAATACAAACTGAGTTTGTGGCAACCCTGCATCCAGAAAATCTATTGACACCATTTTTCCAACAGCCTTTGCTCACTTCATGTCTCTGTATCACATATTGGTAATTCTCACAAAATTGCAAATTTTTCATTATTATATTTGTTATGGTGATCTCTGATCAGTGATCTTTGATGTTACCATTGTGAAAAGATTACAACTCACGAAAGGTTCAAATGATGGTTAGCAAATTTTTTAGCAATTAAGAATTTAAAAATTAAAGTGTATAAATTGTTTTTTTAGACATAATGCTACTGCACACTTAAGAGACTACAGTAGAGTGTAAACATAACTTGCATATGCACTAGGAAACCAAAAAATTCATGTGATTTTCTTTATTGTGATAGTCACTTTGTTGTGTTGTCTGGAACCAAACCCAGATATCTCTGAGGTATGCCTGTATAGAAAAGTGGAGGAGCTAGAATAACTAATATAATCTTGAAAAAGAACAACAAATTGGAGACCTTATACTATATAATTTCAAGTCATGGCAAAAGGATATGCAGTGGCTCTCCCAGGGACAATTTTGTCCCCTAGGAGACATTTGGCAATGTGTGGAGGCATTTTTGGTTGTCACAATCAGGGGATGGGTACTACAGTCATCTTATGAGTAGAGGTCAGGGACACTGCTAAATATCCTATAATGCACAGGACAAACTTCCCCACAACAAAGAATTATTTGGCTCAAGATGTCAGTAGTGCTGAAATTGAGAAACCTTATGGTAGACAAATATATCAACACAACAGCATAAGAGAGTCCAGAAACAAATTCACAGAGTCAATTGATTTTCAGAAAACTGCTGATGCAATTCACTGGGAAAAGAAAAGTCTTTTCAATAAATGGTGATAAACAATGGATATTTGTATAGAAAAAATGAACCTTGACTTTAATCTTATATACAACAACTAATTCCACATCAGCCAAAGATCTAAATGTAATACTAAAATTTTAATGCTTCTAGAGACAAGACAACATAAGGGAATATCTTTTCTACCTAGATATAGGCAAAAATTTGTTTGACAGAACATGAAGTACATTAAACATAAAAGAAGGAACTGATAAATTGCCTTCATCAAAATGAAAAATTTCTGCTCCTCAAAAAACTGTTAAGAAAATGAAAAGGTAAGCCACGGACTGGGAGAACATATTTGCAATACATATATCTTACAAGATTATTCATAACCTGATGTATAAAGAATGCCTACAAATCATTAAGAAAAAGCTCATTTTTAAAAGGGCAAAACACTTGAACAGATACTTTACAATAAGATATATGAATGTCCAATATATAATTAGTCACCAGGGAAATGCAAATTAAAACTACAATGTGATATTACTACACACCCACTAGAACAACTAAAATTTAAAGGACTTTATAAAGTGTTGGAAAAGATTTGAAGCAACCCAAACTCACATACAGATACAATGTGGGAGTATAAAATGGCAAAACCACTTTGGAAAACTGAGAGTTCCTTATATGTTAAACATACACATATCTTAATACCCAGCAATACATTCCCAGGTTTTCACCCAGGAGAAATAAAAAGTGTGCATCCATAAACAGACTTGTACAAGAATGTCCATAGTATCTTTATGCATAATAGTACCAAACTGGAAGTGACTGAAATGTTCATAAACAGGAGATTGGATAAACAAGTTGTGTAATATCCATATGATAAAATATCATTCAGCAATAAAAATCAAAGATTTATTGTTATACATAACAACATATTTGAATTTCAAAAACACTTAATTGTGAAAAAGAAGCCTAGCACAAAAGAGTACATACTGTATATGATTCCAATTATATGAAATTCTAAAGGCAAAGATGTGTCAAACAGAACATGAAAAGAACATGAAGGAAATTTTTGGAAATGTACTGTATCTTAATTGGGATGTTGGTTACATGAATGTGTACATTTTTCAAAATGCATCAGCCTGTACACTTAAGATCTGTGCATTTTAGCATATGTAAATTATTATCTCATTTTACAGTAACAACAAAGCACAAAAAAGAAGAATTTAAAAGTAAAAGAATTAAAAAGTGAGCTGGACAAACTGAGGGTGAAAACTAGAATAAAAGCCTTTTAAAAAACCATTTCCATAGGAATTCCCTGGTGTTCAAGTGGTTAGAACTCCATGCTTCCATTGCAGGAGGCACAGGTTCAATCCCTGGTCAGAGAACTAAGATTCCTGCATGCCATGCAACGTGGCCAAAAAACCCAAAAGCCAAACAAACAAAAAACCTGTTTCCAAAAAAATCACATGATCATATCAATAGATGCAGAAAAGGCATTTGACAAAATCCAACATTCATTAATGATAAAAACTGTCAGTAAACTAGGAATAGAGGAAAACTTCCTCAACTTGATAAAGATTATCTACAAAATACTTACAGTTAACAACATACCAAGTGGCGAGAAACTCTAAACTTTCCCACCAAAATCATGTAGAAGGCAAGGATGTTCTCTCTTACCGTTCCTTTCAAAAACATACTGGAAGATCTAGCTAATGCAATAAGACAAGAAAAGTAAATAAATGTATATAGATTGGGAAGGAAGAAATAAATCTGACATGATCATCGATGTAGAAAATCCAAATAATTGTCAAAGATACCTCCTGGAACCAATGTGTGATTATAGCAAGGTTTCAGGACACTTTGTTAATATATAAAAGTTAATTACATTCCTATATACCAGCAATGAACAAGTGGAATTAGAAGTTATAAGCACCATACTATTTATAGTAGCACTCCCTCCCTCCCAAATTAAATACTTAGGTATAAATCTAACAAAATA
>NW_020174054.1:0-30731 GCF_003031525.2 Neophocaena asiaeorientalis asiaeorientalis
CTTTCACCTCGAGCTGAGTGACTTCAGGTACGAGGTCCGCGGAATATGCAAAGCAGAGAGTTTTCTCTTGGCAGCTCACACAAGGGCGGCAACCGGTATTTCCTGGGCGCTTCGGACACACCAGAAATCGTGTCCTGAAGCTGTTTGAGGGCTCTGGAAATAGAGCTCTCCTCAAGGAACGCGCAGTGTGTTGCCCATCACTCGGCACGCATGGAGCTCGTCCGAGAGGAAGACCACTGGGTCTCGATGTTGCTCAGCTGGTTCACCGGGGTCTGGAGGTACTCACTGACAATGGAGGAAAATGGATGCAAACCAGAGAGGCCTACGAGTCCTCCGAAGGGTACTTCCCTGAAAGTGAAGCCGAAAAGCTACTAAGAACGCGTGGATACAGCTACATGCCTCCCTTTCTGCCCGGCCACTCTTGGCCTAACCGGTAGGCAAGTTCTCACATTGAGTTTCTCTTTACTTCTAGAGCTTGTCAGGCTGAGCACCAGGGCGGCCATGGAAGCACCGGGTTTAGACCGACCAAACTCATATTCTACCCAGAAGCATTCTTACAGGGTTCCCAGGCCTGTCAACAGCATGGTTTTCAGGTAGCTTCAAGGCAGCATGAATGGAGCCTTCCAAAATGGAAAGCGAGGATAGTTCAAACAGGCCCCCGTTTCCATGCCTCAACTCAGCATACATTGCTGTTGTTTCTAATAAGTCATAAGAGACACATGTCACACTGATTTTGCTTCCTGTATCAGCTTCTCAAAGCGGGGGTTTGTGCATCAAGTGAACTGCCTCAACCAAGGAACGCCCTAGCTACACCTCTGGAGCCTGTGGCTCTTCAAAAGCCTGTAGTGCCACAGGAAGAACAGGGCTGAAATTGAAGTAAGAACGCAAGGCGACTTTCTTTGGGAGACACGGTGACTTCAGGCAGGAGGTCCTAGATGCAATTCGAGGCCGAGGGTTCTCTCAGTGTAGCTCAGACTAGGGCAAGGCGTAAGACCTCAAGGCCTGTGTGACGTGCCACAAGTCTTTTCGTGAACGTGTGGGGGTTCTGGGGAAATTCAGCTGCTTCGGAGGAGACTGCAGTGCGTATCCCTACAGTCGGCGTTCATAGAGTGGCTCCAAAGGGTTACGGGGCTGGATATTGCTTAGGAGACCTAGAGGGCCCTGGGGGTACTCTGTGTTCCAGCCGGGAACAGGGTGCGAACGCGAGCCTCCTAGGTGTTCGGAAAGCTCTACTGCTGTAAAAGATATGCAGAGCAGAGGCTACGGTCTCATGGAAAGTGTTGCACACCTCTACTTCTTCAGGGCAAGTCAGGGTTTTACCTTCATGCATGTGCTCACGCAGAGTGTCCAGTTAGCGACACAGCATTGAAAGATGCTGACTTTCTCCTCGAGCAGAGTGACTTCAGGTACCAGGTCCGCGAAGTATGCAAAGCAGGGTGTTTTCTCATGGCAGCGCACACAAGGGCGACAACAGATATTTTCTGGGCGCTTCGGACTCACCAGAAGTCTTGCCCTGAAGCTGCTTGAGGGCTCTGGAAATGCAGCTCTCCTCCAGGAACGCGCAGTGTGCTGCCCATCACTCGGCACGCACGGACGGCGTTCGAGGGGAAGACCACTGGGCCTCGATGTTGCTCAGCTTGTGCCCAGGGTCTGGAGGTACTCAGTGACAATGGAGGAAAATGGATGCAAACCAGAGGAGCCTACGAGTCCTCAGAAGGACACTTCCCTGAAAGGAAAGCCGAAGAGCTACTAAGAACGCGTGGAAACAGCTACATGACTCCTTTTCTGCCCGGCTACTCAGGGCCTAACCTGGAGGCAAGTTCTGAAGTTGAGTTTCTCTTTAGTTCTAGAGCTTGTCAGGATAACCACCACCGCGGCCATGGAAGTAACTGGTTTAGACCGAGCAAACTCATTTTCTTCCCAGAAACATTCCTACAGGGTTCGCAAGCCTGTCAACAGCAGGGATTTCAGGTAGCTTCAAGGCAGCATGAATGCAGCCTTCCAAATTGGAAAGCGAGGATAGTTCCAACAGGCCCCCGTTTCCATGCGCCAACTCAGCATACATTGCTGTTGTTTCTAATAAGTCAAAAGAGACACATGTCCCCCGAATTTGCTTCCCTGAATCAGCTTCTCGAAGCAGGGGCTTCTGCATCAAGTGAACTGCCTCAACCAAGAAACGCCCTAGCGACACCTCTGTTGTCTGTGGCTCTTCAAAAGCCTGCAGTGCCACAGGAAGTACAGAACCGAAATTGCAGTAAGAACGCAAGGTGACTTTCTTTTGGAGGCACGGTGACTTCAGGCCGGAGGTACTAGATGGAATGTGAGGCCGACGGTTCTCTCAGTGCAGCTCAGACTAGGACAAGGCGTAAGACCTCAAGGCCTGTGAGACGTGCCACAAGTCTGTTCGTGAACGTGTGGGTTTGCTGGGGAAAATAAGCTGCTTCGGAGGAGACTACAGTGTGTTTCCTTACACTTGGCGTATAGAGACTGGCTCCAAAGCGCTACGGGGCTGCATCTTGCTTAGGAGACCGAGGGGAGCCTGGCGGTACTCTGTTCTAGGCGGGAACAGGGTGCCCACGCAAGCCTCCTAGGTGTCCCGAAAACTCTATTGCCGTAAATGATATGCCGAGCACAGGCTACGGCCTCATGGAAAGTGCTGCACGCCTCCGCTTCTGCAGGGCAATTCAGGGCTTTACCTTCAGGCATGTGCTCACGCTGAGTGTCCCGTTAGTGACACAGCATTGAAATATGCTGACTTTCTCCTCGAGCAGAGTGACTTCATGTACGAGGTCTGCGAAGTATGCAAAGCAGGGTGTTTTCTCATGGCAGCTCACCCAAGGGCGACAAACGATATTTCCTGGGGGCTTCGGACTGACCAGAAATCTTGTCCTGAAGCTGTTTGAGAGCTCTGGAAATGTAGCTCTCCTCCAGGAACGCGCAGTGTGCTGCCCATCACTCGGCACGCATGGAGGGCATCCGAGGGGCAGACCACTGGGCCTTGATGTTGCTCAGCTCGTCCACAGGGTTCTGGAGGTACTCAGTGACAATGGAAGAAATTGGATGCAAACCAGGGAGGCCTACGAGTCCTCCAAAGAGTACTTCCCTCAAAGTAAAGCCGAATAGGTACTAAGAACTCGTGGGAACAGCTGCATGCCTCCCTTTCTGCCCGGTTACTCAAGGCCTAACCTGGAGGGAAGTTCTCACGTTGAGTTTCTCTTTACTTCTAGAGCTTGTCAGGCTGACCACCACGGCGGCCATGGAAGCACCTGGTTTAGACCGACCAAACTCATTTTCTTCCCAGAAGCATTCCTACAGGGTTCCCAGGCCTGTCAACAGCAGGGATTTCAGGTAGCTTCAAGGCAGCATGAATGCAGCCTTCAAATTTGAAAGCGAGGATAGTTCAAACAGGCCCCCGTTTCCATGCGCCAACTCAGCATACATTGCTGTTGTTTCTCACAAGCCAAAAGAGACACATGTCCCCCTGAGTTTGCTTGCCTGAACCAGCTTCTCGTAGCAGGGGATTGTACATCAAGTGAACTGCCTCAACCAAGGAACGCCCTAGCTACACATCTGGGGCCTGTGACTCTTCGAAAGCCTGCAGTGCCACAGGAACAACATGACTGAAATTGCAGTAAGAACGCAAGGCGACTTTCTTTTGGTGGCACGGTGACTTCAGGCAGGGGGTCCTAGGTGCAATGCGAGGACGAAGGTGCTGTCAGTGCAGCTCTGACTAAGGCAAGGCGTAAGACCTCAAGGCCTGTGAGACGTGCCACAAGTCTGTTCGTGAATGTGTTGGTGTGCTGGGGAAATTAAGCTGCTTCGGAGGAGACTGCAGTGCGTTTTCCTACACTCCGCATAGAGAGAGTGGCTCCAAAGAGCTACGGGCCTGGATGTTGTTTTGCAGACCTCAGGGGGCCTGAGTGTACTCTGTATTCTAGCCGGGAAGACGATGCCTACGTGAGTCTCCTACCTGTCCGGAAAACTCTACTGAATTTAAAGACATTTAGAACAGAGGCCACGGCCTCATGGAAAGTGCTGCACGCCTCCGCTTCTGCCGGGTAAATCAGGGCTTTACCTCTAGGCATGTGCTCACGCTGAGTGTGCCGTTAGCGACGCAGCTTTGAAAGATGCTGACTTTCTCCTCGAGCAGAGTGACTTCAGGTACGTGTTCCGCGAAGTATTCAAAGCAGAGTGTTTTCTCATGGCAGCTCGCACAAGGGGATGAGCAATATTTCCTGGGAGCTTCGGACTCACCAGACATCTGGTCCTGAAGCTGTTTGAGGACTCTGGAAATGTAGGTCTCCTCAAAGAACGCGCAGTGTATTGCCCATCACTGGGCACGCACAGGGGGCCTCCGAGGGAAAGACCAATGGGTCTCGATTTTGCTCAGCCGACCCACAGGGGTCTGGAGGTACTCAGTGACCTTGGAGTGAAATGGATGCACACCCGAGGGGCCTAGAGGTCCTCAAAAGGGTACTTCCTTGTACGTAAAGCCGAACGGCGACTACTAACTCTTGGAAACACCTGCATGGTTCCTTTCTGCCCGGCTACACAGGGCCCTGACCTGGAAGCAGGTTCTCACGGTTATTTTAACTTTAGGTCTACAGCTTGTCAGGCTTAACACCACAGCGTCCATGGAAGCCCCTGGTTTAGACAGAGCAAATTCATTTTCTTCACAGAAGCATTCCTACAGGCTTTCCAGGCCTATCAAGAGCAGGGAATGTCAGGTAGCTTCAAGGCAGCATGAATGCAGCCTTCCATATGGGAAAGCAAGGGTAGTTCCAGCAGGACCTCGTTTCCAGGCCCACACTCAGCATACATCGCTGTGGTTTCTAACAGGTCAAAAGAGACACAAGTTACCCTGTGTTTACTTCCCTGAATCAGCTTCTCAAACAGGGTGTCCTGCATCAAGTGAACTGCCTCAACCAAGGAACGCCCTAGCCAAACCTCTGGGGCCTGTGGCTATTCAAAAGGCTGCAGTGCCACAGAAAGAAAAGGACTAAAATTGCAGTAAGAACGCAAGTCAACTTTCTCTTGGAGACACGTTGACTTCAGGCAGGAGGTCCTAGATGGAATGCGAAGCCGAGGGTTCTCTCAGTGCAGCTCCGACTAGGGCAAGGCGTAAGACCTCAAGGCCTGTGAGACGTGCCACAAGTCTGTTCGTGAACGTGTGGGTGTGCTGGGGAAATTAAGCTGCTTCAGAGGAGACTGCAGTGCCTTTCCCTACACTTGGCAAATAGAGAGTGGCTCCAAAGGGCTACGGGGCTGGATGTTGCTTAGCAGACCTCGGGGGGCCTCAGGGTACTCCGTTTTCCAGCCGGGAAGAGGGTGCCCACGCGAGTCTCCTAGCTGTCCAGAAAACGCTACTGAATTTAATGACAATCAGAACAGAGGCTACGGCCTCATGGAAAGTGCTGCACGCCTCCCATTCTGCATGGCAAATCAGCGTCTTACCTCCAGGCATGTGCTCACCATGAGTGTCCCGTTAGCGACACAGCTTTGAAAGATGCTGACTTTCTCCTCGAGAAGAGTAACTTCAGTTTCATGATCCGCGATGTGGTCAAAGTAGAGTGTTTTCTCATGGCAACTCACACAAAGGCCACGACAAATATTTCCTAGGAACTTCAGACTCACCAGAAATCTGGTCCTGAGGCTGTTTTAGGGCTCTGGAAATGTAGCTGTCCTAAAGGAACGCGCAGTGTATTGCCCATCACTCAGTACGCACGGTGGGGCTCCGAGGGAAAGACCAATGGGCCTCGAAGTTGCACAGCCGGCCCACTGCCGTCTGGAGGTACTCAGTGACCTTGGAGGGAAATGGATGCACACCCGAGGGGCTTAGGTATCCTCAAAAGTGTACTTCTTTGAAAGTAAAGCCGAACGGCCACTAAGAACTCATGGAAACAGCTGCATGCCTCACTTTCTGTCCCGCTACTCAGGGCCGTAACCTGGAAGCAAGTTCTCACGGTGAGTTTACCTTTAGGTCTAGAGCTTGTCAGGCTTACCACCACAGGGTCCATGGAAGCCCTTGGTGTAGACAGAGCAAACTCCTTTTCTTCACAGAAGCATTCCTACAGGGTTTCCAGGCCTATCAAGAGCAGGGAATGTCAGGTAGCTTCAAGGCAGCATGAATGCAGCCTTACATATGGGAAAACAAGGATAGTTCCAGCAGGACCCCGTTTCTAGTCACACACTCAGCATACATTGCTGTGGTTTCTAACAAGTCAAAAGAGACACAAGTTACCCTGTGTTTACTTCCCTAAATCAGCTTCTCGAAGTAGGGTGCTCTGCATCAAGTGAACTGCCTCAACCAAAGAACGCCCTAGCTAAACTTCTGGGGCCTGTGGCTATTCAAAAGCCTGCAGTGCCACAGGAGGAAAAGGACAAAAATTGCAGTTAGAACGCAAGGCGACTTTCTTTTGGAGGCACGGTGACTTCAGGCAGGAGGTCCTAGATGCAGTGCGAGGCCGAGGATCCTCTCAGTGCAGCTCAGACTAGGGCAAGGCGTAAGACCTCAAGGCCTGTGAGACGTGCCACAAGTCTCTTCGTGAACGTGTGGGTGTGCTGGGGAAATTAACCTGCTTCGGAGGAGACTGCAGTGCTTTTCCCTACACTCGGCGTAGAGAGCGTGGCTCCAAAGGGCTACGGGGCGGGATGTTGCTTAGGAGACCTCGGGCGGCCTGGGTGTACTCTGTGTTCCAGCCGGGAACCGGGTGCCCACGCGAGCCTCCTAGATGTCCGGAAAACTCTACTGCCATAAAAGATATGCAGAGCAGAGGCTACGGCCTCAAGGAAAGTGCTGCACGCCTTCGCTTCTGCAGGGCAAGTCAGGGCTTTACCTCCAGGCGTGTGGTCACGCTGAGTGTCCCGTTAGCGACACAGCATTGAAAGATGCTGACTTTCTCCTCGAGCAGAGTGACTTCAGGTATGAAGTCCGCGAAGTATTCAAAGCAGAGTGTTTTCTCATGGCAGCTCACACAAGGGCGACGACAAATATTTCCTGGGAACTTCGGACTCACCAGACATCAGGTCCTGAAGCTGTTTGAGGGCTCTGGAAATGTAGCTCTCCTCAAGGAATGCACAGTGTGTTGCCCATCACTCGGCACGCACGGAGGACCTCCGAGGGAAAGACCAATGGGTTTTGATGTTGCTCAGCCGACCCACAGGGGTCTGGAGGTACTCAATGACTTTGGTTGGGTTTAAAGGTCTTCCTTAAGAACTTTATTTAATATAGATGCCCACTGACATGAACTATGTTTAGAGTTGGGATCAGAGTATAGTTCTAATTCCATTTTCAACCTCCCCAAATGCTTATGCTTTCTTAAGGAGCTATAAAGAAGTTCCACTTCCAACTAAGATGGGCTAACAGGACCAGATGTTGAGAGACAATTCTCTATGAATCTTTCACACATGTCTACACATGTAGGCAGTAAAATGCCATATGGTGCAAGGTTTTCTTTTCAGGAATATTTTTATAAGCACATGACTCTGGAAAGGTAAAGACAAGGAGTCCCTCTGCAGCAAATTTATTTATGCTATCAGACAGTAAAGATGGAGATATTTTTCTCCGTGAAGACATTCCAAGATAATAAAAATAAGATACTTCTCTCCTCTTTAAAGAATGATTTGCTTACATCTCAAGATAATGAAGATAATGTCTCTCTAGCAGGGAAGATGGGCATTCTTTCAGGCAGTCCCAATATAGTGTCTCAACCTTTGGGTTTCTTTCCTGTAACATACCTCCAGTATAATACAGGCACCATCTGGCCCTTACTATCTGATTACCTTGGTAATCGGGTTCAAAGAACCACTGTTCCTGCTTTTTGTGGTGAGTAATAAATGGTTTCTTGTCACTGACCCAGACATGTCATGTCTCTCTGTCAGGTATCTGAGAAACTGTGTTAGGTTAACTTATTACTTTGCAAGAAAGATGAAATCCCAGACTCTTTTTCTGTTTCTTACTTGACAATTTAACACCAAATTTATCCTTCCATCTGAAACAAATAAACTAATGAAAAGAGACAAAATACTTTTAAAACAGAAAAAAAAGTGTTTACGATAGTGGACATCAGGCAATAAAGTGCAGTGATCTCTGAAAGATGGGGAACAAATAAGTCAAGCCCTATAATTGTCTCATCCTATTGCCTTCTAAGATTTTCCATGGTACAGGGAGCAGTATTCAGTCAGATCCTCTGTTGAAATTCCTATGTTGAGGAAATGAAGTTCAGAAGATGGTCTCCAAGGAGACCAAGGTGGCTAGATTACCAAGTATAAAGCTGCATAGAAAGAGAACCCAGAGATTTTCAGAGGATTCTCCCCAAGTATTCAGCAAAGCACTGATCAGAGCATGCTGAAGCTGGGGGAGAGGGGTTTCATCTGAAAGGATTAGAGAAATATGCCCAGTTCTCACACAGGGTCAGGGCAGTGCCTGTTCCCACCAGCCAGACTGGAAAAAAACATAATTTATGGGGAATTGGTAGAAGAGTCAAGGTATTTTTAACTCTTAATGGGCAATATTTGACCTTAGATTGAGCCTTGCCCTGGATCTTCCTAATAAATTTAAAAAGCAAGTCCTGAATGAATCATACTCTTTCCAAGTAATTCAATTGCATCCCAGAACAAAAAGCATTGAATAGCTTTGTGAATATAAACATATCTAGTACCCAAAAAAAAAGGCAAAATTCACAGAGTCTAACATCAAATCAAATATGATTAGGCATACAAATAAGATCCAGGAAATCATAATGAAGAGAATAATTAATCAATCAAAACCAACCCAGAAGTGGAACAGATGTTGGAATTAGCAGACAAGGATATTAAGACAGTTATTATTAACTGTATTCCAAATGTTCAAAAAATAAGTAGAGGCATGAAAAGTATAAAAATACCCAATCAAATTCTAGGGATAAAACTACAATGTCTGAGACAAAAAACATACCAGATGGGATTAACTTCAATTAGATATGGCAGAAAAAACGATTAGTGAACTTGAAATCATAGCAATAGAAATACCTTAAAAAAGACAGAGAAAATGATGAAGAATAAAAAGTAATGATAAAAGCTTTACAACACCTTTAAGGGTCCTAATATACATGTAATTGGAGTCCCCAAATGGGAAGAGGAACAGAAAAAGTTTGAGGAAATAGTGGTCAAATTTTTCCAAATGAGATGCAAACTACAGACCCACAAGTTCAAGAAGCACAATGAAATCTAAGCATAAAAAGTTGGAGAGTATAGGAAGCCCATGATCTCTCAGAGTCCATGTGATGGATAGACATTTTGGGATATAGAAAAAAATCTGGACTATATTTTTAACTCTAATCATAACTTAGTCATAAAATTGACTTACCATATACTAGAAAATGTGTTAAGTTCTACAGGCATTATTTCATTTAATTCTAAAAGTAACAATTTTAGGTTCATATGATATATCGCATATATAAAAGGAAAGTGAGGTTATAAGAATTAAATAATTTTCCTAAGATTGTATATCCCTTTACTGGGATCAAACATTAAGTCTGGTCTAAAGAAAACATTATAAAACTGATGATGCTTACACTTCCATTTAAAATTAATGTTTTTAAAGTAAATTCCTAAAAGTTGTAACTCATTAGCAAAGAGATAAGTAAATGCTTTCAATAAACAGATTAAGTAAGTGAAATCAACACAACGAGGTGTAGGCAGTATGGAATGTGATGATAGTGATCTTGCCTTACCATTGATTAGTGTTTTAAAGTTTGGTCACATGTTGTATAGCCCTCTTTTCAATAGATTATCTTATTTGACGTTCTTCACAGCTCCATGGTTGAGACTGTCAGGGAGGGGAAAATTTCCTCCTTATGCTTTGAGTTTTTTTGACCAGTCTAATAATTAAATTGACACAAGATAAATTAACAGGAGACAAAAATAATTCATATGTACAAAAGTCTCATAGAAAGGCAACCCTGAGAGTGAACAAACCAGGCTGTTTATATATATAATTTTTTAGATAAAGAAACAATTATTGTGAAGACTTAACAAAACAAAGAGGCTTGTGCTTGGGACAGCAGACTAGTGGAGAAGTAATGAAGTTAGCCTTGAATTCCTTAACTCAAGTGAAAAGCACACTTTCCATCCTCATGGTACAGGGAGGATTCCTTCACATAGGAGATTTATTTCTCACTTTTAAGAGGAAAGAAGTGGAGTCAGAGTATCTTTATTTTTCACTGGGTTTTTCTCAAGGAACTTTATTTATTGATTTACTTACTTTTTAACATCTTTATTGGAGTATAATTGCTTTACAATGGTGTGTTAGTTTCTGCTTTATAACAAAGTGAATCAGTTATACGTATACATATGTTCCCATATCTCTTCCCTCTTGCGTCTCCCTCCCTCTCACCCTCCCTATCCCACCCCTCTAAGTGGTCACAAACCACCGAGCTGATCTCCCTGTGCTATGCGGCTGCCTCCCACTAGCTATCTATTTTACGTTTGGTAGTGTATACATGTCCATGCCACTCTCACTTTGTCAGAGCTTACCCTTCCCCCTCCCCATATCCTCAAGTCCATTCTCTAGTAGGTCTGTGTCTTTATTCCTGTCTTACCCCTAGGTTCTTCATGACTGTTTTTTTCCCCCTTAGGTTCCATATATATGTGTTAGCATACGGTATTTGTTTTTCTCTTTCTGACTTACTTCACTCTGTATGACAGATTCTAGGTCCATCCACCTCACTACAAATACCTCAATTTCGTTTCTTTTTATGGCTGAATACTGGACATATACCCTGAGAAAACCATAATTCAAAAAGAGTCATGTACCAAAATGTTCATTGCAGCTCTATTTACAATAGCCAGGACATGGAAGCAACCTAAGTGTCCACCATCGGATGAATGGATAAAGATGATGTAGCACATATATACAATGGAATATTACTCAGTCTCAAGTAACTTTAATTCAAAATAATCAATATGTCACTGAGGCATATTTTGGGGCGGCCTGCCCTGGGCCTCAACATGTCTGTTAAAACCGAGAGAAGTTAATGAACTTGCCCAAGGTCACCCCATCAGTTTAGTTTGGAAGCTGATATTAGATTTCCAGTCTTCTGATTTGTAACTGGGATTTATTTTGTTAAGAATATATTTTTAAACGACTAATAAAGATCTTGAATAAAGTTAGTGTTTCCTAATAATGAATCCAACACAACTGAAATACTTCAATTTAATTAGGAAGAATGTTAAAATGTAAAGATAACTTTCAAAGCTAACTAACAATCGTTGAAAGAGAGTGAGTCTCTCTTATTCTATAATTTGAAAATACCCTCAAAAGTAAGCATTTCTCATAACTAATTTCCATATTTTGGTGTTTTATCTATGCACATGAAAAATAACTCTTAAAAAGGCATTTTAAAGCAACAAAATATAGAACTTATATTAAATACTGTCCATTACATTGGAACTTGAAAAGAAAATTTTCAATAAACATCATGCTTGATTATG
The DNA here is from genome assembly GCF_003031525.2 of Neophocaena asiaeorientalis asiaeorientalis. Classification (NCBI taxonomy): domain Eukaryota; kingdom Metazoa; phylum Chordata; class Mammalia; order Artiodactyla; family Phocoenidae; genus Neophocaena; species Neophocaena asiaeorientalis. Next base: position 11,473 of record NW_020174054.1, read on the forward strand.
AAATCTCTAGAATGAACTGTCCAGAAATTACAGCCATTCTGTGGCTTTGCCAATCACAACAAGGGAACATTGTGCGATCACAACGTAAGTGATTGCCGATGGCAGAATCAGTAACCATATAGGGACATGATTTAAACACCACACGGGAGAATAATTCATGGCAGTATCACACAATATAAAAAATGTTGGGCTTCCCTGGTGGCGCAGTGGTTGAGAGTCCGCCTGCCAATGCAGGGGACACAGGTTCGTGCCCCAGTCTGGGAAGATCCCACATGCCGCGGAGCGGCTGGGTCTGTGAGCCATGGCCACTGACCCTGCGCGTCTGGAGCCTGTGCCCCGCAACAGGAGAGGACACAACAGTGAGAGACCCGTGTACCACAAAAAAAAAAAAAAAGTTTACAAATATCAACTGGTATCTATATGTGTCCAAGTAGCTAATTTCATTCTATTTGAGTAGATATTACTGGCAGCATCATGGCCGCAGGCAAAAGTTTGAGCTATCCACGTCTTGTAAATATCAACATTACTATCAGATTCCCCTCAGAAAATCAATTTTGCTTTGATTTGTTTGATTTTTCTAGCAATATTCTCTATAAAATACTTTAAAAAATCATGGTTGGGTTTATTATAATTTTAAAGAAAGGCAGGTATTATAAATGTATGTATACACACATATATATTATACTATCTATTAATCATATTTTAAAATTTCATCCCAATACTATTACAATACCCTCCCTCTCCAATGATGTATGCGTTTTTTGGTAAGTATTGAATAAAATGCCAGAAAAAGGCAATGTGCATTGTATATTTAAAGTATTAAACTTGAATGAAATGGGATGTATAGCTACAAAATCTTTGGACTCAAATTGCCTAACTTTGGAACATACAGAGTGTTTTATTCATTAAATGAAATAATTTTAAGTATCTGAAATATACTTAAGCATCTGATAAATTAGTTTTTACCTTATTATCACTTTTGCAATGCAAGAACTAGATAAGAGAAGCCCAAGAAAAATTGTTCTTCCATTGATGTTACAAAGTATTATATTACCTTGTAGCAAATTAGTGTCTGATACTAGTTGATAGAAAGAGATAAGCATAATAAATAAGCAAATGATTTAATCATTTACTTAATTTTCTATATTTTATTGAAGAACACTATCACACTGGGCTTTTCAAGAGAAAAGATTAACCAAATTATTCTTAAATATGTGAATGTCAAGACTGATTTGACGAGGAAGGGTTGTAGTAGCCAATAGTGGGTATTTCAATGGGCAACAGTGATATATAATTGCTTAAGACATAGCTTGTGGAGGCAAATGCCATGACTTTGATAATTTACTTACTGATTAAAAGGATAATGTTAATGGTAATGTGTGACTGAAGATTCCAGAACTCAGTAGGGTAACTGATAAGCTGATAGGCCTAGTGCACATGAATGAAGATCTAATAGTAGGTCTTCAGCTACAGAAATAATATGTCACAGCAAGATGCCTGAGTTGGTCTCTACTTTGCTATGTATGTAAGGCTATTAATGTGAAGAAGAAAGAAGTTCAATGTCGCTGTCTTTTACAGAGATATAGTGACAAGAAATACAGAAACAACAAAAGTGACAAATGCAGGATATTAGCCTTGAAGAGAGGCAAGTCTCTGCAAATTCCCAACTGTTCTTAAAGATTTAAGAAAGTGTTGGTAAAGAAAATTCCATCTCAATTCTCACCTTTCCTCTACCCTTATTGAAAGAGAAGAGTAGCTAGAGTCTGTAGGGTCAGTCATTTTGACCCAGAAAAAAGAGACTTCTGGATTTTTAAATAACAATAAATATTATAAAAAATAATTACACAAGTTGTTCACTGATAAGTGTAGTACAGAGTTTGTAAACCTGTTAAATGTTAGGCTTTCCACACCTGTGTAATGGAATGATCCCAACTTATTATTGATTTGTAACAGCTGCAAAAAATCACTACTGCCAGGAGATAAACTTGTTGTCAGTAAGAAAACCTTCTGCCAAACATCCTGTCTAAAAAAATGTATTAGATGATTTTTACAGTTGCCTACACTACTGAATCCAGCACTAAAAATCTGTTTTCCAATTTTTACTACTATTGTCCAGAATATTTTGAATCTTCAGGACTTCCATGAGTGAGTTGTCTTCTATAGACTATTTGTTGATTCTAAAGGATAAAAATTAACACATTTTTGGAGTTGTACAACTTTGTAATATGTTACCAAACATGTCCACAGGCAGATTGCTTGCTTTTTCTTCTCTTATCTCTCCAACAAGCATATAAGATTTAGAGTTAAATTTATGGCATTGTTTTTAAAATTTCAAAACACTTTTAAGTGCCTTAAAATCAGGAATATAAATGAGTATGTGATAGATAAGAGGAGATCTCTAAACACTGAAGAATTCTTTAGTATAGTAGAAAGAACACTCTATATGGTGTCAGATCTCATGGGTTCAAGATTTATCTCTGCCAGTTAATAGCCTTATCAAAACCAAATTACTTAAACTCTGTGCTTCAACTACACCATTAACAATTTGAGAAAAATAATAACTTTCTTAGCTACTTTAAAATGCTGTAGGCTTTAAATAAACAAGAAAGTGATGGGAAAAAAAGCTCATTCTGTTCTCATCTGGCAAAAGTCAAAGAAATTTTGATAAGTAATTCAAGTTTCTAAAGAAAATAAAACCTTTCATATCATTTGAGTCTATGTTGCCTAACTTCCTGCCTTGCAAGGCTACTTTCCTGATAAAAGCAATGCACAATTTGTGAATATTTATTTACAAACTAGTCCAAGCCAAAATGATTTCTCACCTGTAATACTGCAACGGACTCGTAAAAGCGCCCTCCACTTTTATACATGTATCCTGCCTAAGATGCATCATAAACAGGGTAGCAACCTAATTTAGATCTTGCTAATGGTCTGCTCAAAACCTTGCATTGGGGTTTCCCTGGTGGCGCAGTGGTTGAGAGTCCACCTGCCGATGCAGGGGACACGGGTTCGTGCCCCAGTCCGGGAAGATCCCACATGCCGCGGAACAACTAGGCCCGTGAGCCATGACCGCTGAGCTTGCACGTCCGGAGCCTGTGCTCCGCAATGGGAGAGGCCACAACAGTGAGAGGCCCGCGTACCGTAAAAAACAAAAAACAAAACAAAAAAACCCTGCATTGCTTAACCATTTACTCCGAGTAAAAGCAAAGATCTTTAATTGTCCCCAGGTTACATCCTTGACTTCATTTTCTTCTACTCTTCCCCTTGTTCTCTGCATTCCAGCCTGTAGAACCTCTTTGCTGGTCTTGAAATACACCAGACTGGATCTCGACTATGGGTTTCTGCTCTTGGTATTCCCTCTGCTGGAACATTTTCCCCTTAGAAATTTATATAAATTACCCCTCACCTCCTTAGAACCTTTGCTCAAATAACACCTTTCCACTTAAGCCTACCCCAACAGTCCTTTAAAGCCTTCAATTTATTTTCTTGCCCCCATCCCTCACATATATATATATTTTTAATTTTTATTTTGTTACAGATGACATTTATCTATTTATTGTGTTTGTAGTTTATTGCCTATCATGCACATTAGTATGTCAGTTCTATTAGGGCATAGATCTTAGTCTGTTTTGTTCATTGATATAACCCAAATGATTGTTGATGTGCTTAAAAAATGAAGTAATTAAAAGACAATATTTTTATTCTTAGCATATTATTTTGTTTACTTGTTTGATTAATAATTTTCACAGATTTTTAAATTTAGTTTCAGAAAAGCACAAATACAGCCATAATAAGGTATAGATTCTTATCTCAAAATCAATTTAGGTAATATTTATACAAATCTGTTCCCAGAATACCTGTTTAGCTTAATGGTACTTGTAAGAAATGCAGGTACCTAGAGCATATTCAGTCTTACCAATTCTCTGGGCATTAAACTCTGGAATTTGCATTTTAACAATTTTTTTTTTGTATAGGTTTTTCACCCCCTTGGTTAAATTTATTCTGAGGTATTTTATTCTTTTTTATGCAATTGTCAATAAGATTCTTTTCTTCATTTCTCCTTCTGACAGTTCATTATTAGGGTACAGAAATGCAACAGATTTCTTTCTTTTTTTAAATTTTTAAATTTTATTTTATTTATTTTTTTATACAGCAGGTTCTTATTAGTCATTAATTTTATACACATCAGTGTATACCTGTCAATCCCAATCACCAACTTCATCACCCCCCACCCCCACCCCCCCACCACTTTCCCCGCTTGGTGTCCATACGTTTGTTCTCTATATCTATGCCTCAATTTCTACCCTGCAAACGAGTTCATCTGTACCATTTTCCCAGGTTCCACATATATGAGTCAATATACGATATTTATTTTTTATCTTTCTGACTTACTTCACTCTGTATGACAGTCTCTAGATCCATCAACACATCAACAAATGGCCCAATTTCATTCCTTTTTATGGCTGAGTAATATTCCATCATATATATGTACCACATCATCTTTATCCATTTGCCTGTCAATGGGCATTTAGGTTGCTTCTATGACCTGGCTATTGTAAACAGTGCTGCAATGAACATTGGGGTGCATGTGTATTTTTGAATTATAGTTTTCTCTGGGTATATGCCCAGTACTGGGATTTCTGGATCATATGGTAATTCTATTTTTAGCTTTTTTAAGGAATCTCCATACTGTCCTCCATGATGGCTCTACCAATTTACATTTCCACCAACAGTGGAAGAGGGTTCCTTTTTCTCCACACCCTCTCCAGCATTTGTTGTTTGTAGATTTTCTGATGATGCCCATTCTAACTGGTGTGAGATGATACCTCATTGTAGCTTTGATTTGCATTTGTCTAATGATTAATTAGGTTGAGCATCCTTTCATGTGTTTGTTGGCCATCTGTATGTCTTCTTTGGATAAATGTCTATTTAGGCCTTCTGCCCATTTTTGGATTGGGCTGTTTGTTTTTTTTAATATTGAGCTGCATGAACTGTTTATATATTTTGGAGATTAATCCTTTGTCCGTTGATTCATTAGCAAATATTTTCTCCCATTCTGAGGGTTGTCTTTTCATCTTGTTTATGGTTTCCTTTGCTGTGAAAAAGCTTTGAAGTTTCATTAAGTCCCATTTGTTTATTTTTGTTTTTATTTCCATTACTCTAGGAGATGGATCAAAAAAGATCTTGCTGTGATTTATGTCAAAGAAGTGTTCTTCCTGTTTTCCTCTAAGAGTTTTATAGTGTCCAGTCTTACATTTAGGTCTCTAATCCGTTTTGAGTTTATTTTTGTGTATGGTGTTGGGGAGTGTTCTAATTTCATTCTTTTACATATAGCTGTCCAATTTTCCCAGCACCACTTATTGAAGAGACTGTCTTTTCTCCATTGTATGTTTTTGCCTCCTTTGTCATAGATTAGTTGACCATAGGTATGTGGGTTTATCTCTGGCTTTCTATCTTGTTCCATTGATCTATGTTTCTGTTTTTGTGCCAGTACCATATTGTCTTGATTATTGTAGCTTTGTAGTATAATCTGAAGTCAGGGAGTCTGATTCCTCCAGCTCTGTTTTTTTCCCTCAAGACTACTTTGGCTATTCAAGGTCTTTTGTGTCTCCATACAAATTTTAAGATTTTTTTGTTCTAGTTCTGTAAAAAATGCCATTAGTAATTTGATAGGGATTGCATTGAATCTGTAGATTGTTTTGGGTAGTATAGTCATTTTCACAATATTGATTCTTCCAATCCAAGAGCATGGTATATCTCTCCATCTGTTGGTATCATCTTTAATTTCTTTCATCAGTGTCTTATAGTTTTCTGCATACAGGTCTTTTCTCTCCCTAAGTAGGTTTATTCCTAGGCATTTTATTCTCTTTGTTGCAATGATAAATGAGAGCGTTTCCTTATTTTCTCTTTCAGATTTTTCATCATTAGTATGTAGGAATGCCAGAGATTTCTGTGCATTAATTTTGTATCCTGCTACTTTACCAAATTCATTGGTTAGTTCTAGCAGTTTCCTGGTGGTATCTTTAGAATTCTCTATGTATAGTATTATGTCATCTGCAAAGAGTGCCAGTTATACTTCTTCCTTTCCAATTTGTATTCCTTTTATTTCTTTTTGTTCTCTGATTGCTGTGGCTAGGACTTCCAAAACTATGTTGAATAATAGTGGTGAGAGTGGACATCCTTGTGTTCTTCCTGATCTTAGAGGAAATGCTTTCCATTTTTCACCATTGAGAATGATGTTTGCTGTGGTTTTGTCCACAGGCTACAGGATTGTAGTTCTTCTTTCTTCTGCTGTCTGCCCTCTGTTGGATGAGGCTATCTCTAACCATTTTTTCAAGGAGTATATTGTGCATCAAATTTTGAGACTCCAAGAACTAATGTGATAACTTTCAAACAAATGCTTACCTCATAGAAATATATTTTAAAATATAGCCTGGTTTGCATTATGCTATGTGTACATAGAATATTCACCAAGAGGGGCATAATCTCTGCAATAAAGGAAAATTCAAATTTACAAAGATTGAAATATTAAAAAGCTTTCTGATCAGAACATTATGAAGTTAGGAATAAATAGCAATAGAATATCTAGAAATCCTCACATTTTTAGACATTTAAAAATACCTTCTAATACATAAAAATACCTTTAGGCCAAAAATAAATCATGAGAGAAATTAGCAAAATATATCAAATTGAATAACAATAAAAATGTAGCATATTAAAATTTGTGAGAAACAGCTTAATGACTGTCAAGAAGAAAAGTTATCACTTTGAGTGTTTATGTTAGAAAAAAGAAAGGCTTAAATTTAATTATCTAAACTACCTTAAGAAACTAGACTTTTTTAAAAAAAGTACAGTTACCATCGAAGTAGTAGAAGAAAATATACAAAAAAGATAAAAGCCAAAATAGAAAATAATCAAGAGAATTACCCACTAAAATTGTTTCTTTGTAAAGATTACTAAGTTAATAAACCCTTAGCAAAACTTATCAAAAAATAAGAGAAAACACAAATTACTGATAAACACAATTTTAGAAGGTTATCACCAATCTCCCCAGGTTGTTAAAAGGATAATAAGGGAATAATATGAATAAACTTATACCAATCATTTCGACAATTTACATAAAATAGACATTAAAACAAACAAACAATAACAAAAAAAGCATAACTTGCCAAAGCAGACACAAGAAAAAATAGAATTTCCAAATGCTCAATCATAAGTAAACAAATAAACTAAATTTTTAATCAAAACCTTTCCAAAAAGAAAACTTCAGGTTCTTGTGGCTAAATTAGTCAACTTTTCAAACATTTATATAAAAAAAAAATAATCTAACACAAATGTCTTTAAAAAAATGAAGGGAAAACATTTCCTAGTATATCCACAATAGCAAAACATGACAAATTAATTATAGGAAATAGGAAACTGCACACCAATATTCTTGATAAACCTTAAAACAATGCTAGCAAATCTAACCCAGTAATATAGAAAGAGTATAAATGCATTATGATAAAATGGAGTTTATCTTAGGAACACTAGTTTGGTTTAACACTAGAATATCAATCAATATAATTCACCATATTCAATGAATAAAAAAATGTATACAATCAACTCAAATATGCAAATCAAATATTCAGAAGTAGAGACTTTTTTTTAAGAAATAGAGGTTTTCTTAGGAATTAGAACTATAATATAACTTTTTATTTATACATAAGGGCATCCACAGTGATTATAAACAAAGCAATTTAATTGCAAATTTGGCATAAAAGATAAACTAGAGTAATTGAGAAGTATAAAACAAACGTGTTCATGATGAATTTCCAAATACAGACAATCAAGAGTTTTTCCACAACTCACACTAAAGTCAAGGGGCTACTATTTTGGGGACTTCCTTGGTTCTCCAGTTGTTAAGACTCAGTGCTTCCACTGCAGGGGTCCTGGAGATCTCACACGCTGCATGGTGCAGCCAAAAAAAAAACAGTAAAGAAAGAAGCAAAAAGAAAAAAAAGAAGAAAAAATTAAAAATTAAAGGAGGGAACTATTTTTAAGTTAACCTGTATGTTTTGAAGGTATCTTTAAGGCAAAGGGAAAAAAAAGAGAGAGAGAGAACCAAAGAGAACCACAAATTAATGTGTGTCTTAGAATTTCCTGGGAATGTTTGTTTGTTTGTTTTGGGTTTGTTTTGTTTTCAATTCTAATCTGCTAATTCTCTGGAAACTAAAAATATGACATGATTCTTCAAAGAATTAAGATAAGAAGTGAAAATTTTGTAGAAATAATTCAAAGAAACTTAGTGTCTAACTTTGTACACCATATTCTTTTTTTTGTGTGTGTGGTACATTGGCCTCTCACTGTTGTGGCCTCTCCCATTGCAGACCACAGGCTCCGGACATGCAGGCTCAGCAGCCATGGCTCATAGGCCCAGCTGCTCTGTGGCATGTGGGATCCTCCCGGACCGGGGCATGAGCCCGTGTCCCCTGCATCGGCAGGTGGACTCTCAACCACTGCACCATCAGGGAAGCCCTGTACACCATATTCGTCCTCCAAGTATTATCTTGCCAATTTTCCTGTTCCATATTCTCTCCTACATTTACCGAAATATATTTAAAGGTTCATTAGGAAACTGGAAATTATAGTAAGCCTTTTAGGTTTTAAAATAAGTGATTATGTGACAAAGTTATGTCAGAGAAATATATTACTGTACATAGTTAAACAAAATAGCAGAGAATTTTCAATTTCTATTTATGAGAAATGAGGTAGCAAAGGGGATTTTAGGCCATGTCCATGAGGGTTGAGTAGGCATCCTTCTATTTTTAAAAAGGAGGGTTTTCTATGGATTTTATGTATTTGGTTTTCTAGTTGTATTTTACTTAAGCAAAATATACCTAATATCTATTTTATCATAGGTAAGTGACACAACCAATCTGTGCCTTGGTTTCTGAATCTGGAAAGAGTGGTAATAACATCACTGAGTTGGAATGAAATGTGAGTATGCATATAAAATATTTGACGTTATTTTACACAAAAAATTTGAGATACTAATATATTTTAAAATTTCAAAACCTCTATTCCCTAGTATACTGCATGAGAAAAACATTATAGGAAGGAGATAAAATTATTTTGATATTCTGAAATTAAAGCCTTGTATTTGGGTCATTAAAAACACTTGAAGTATTCTAAAATTTTTAGAAGTTTATTTAAATTAAAAATGATGTATTAGAATAATGGACTTTTTGACAACCTGAGTGTTGTTAAAGAAATGAATTACAGCTGTCTTAAATGCAGAAAAGGGAATCAAAATAAAAAATAGCATTAGTAAAGTTTACAGGGCAAAACCTAGCAGGACAGATTTTTAGTCCTAATACTTTTGGAGTCAGTAACACCAAGGAATATAGAGCACTTGATAAATCACAAGGTGTGTAAAATTAATGACTCACAAAAAGGCTTAAATCTTCAACTCATTTTAAAAAATCTGTCATTAACATGAAAAATGCAAGGAAAGTGGATAGCTTGGAAGTCAGGAAGACCTTGTTGAATCACTTATTGACAAATAGAAGATAACAAAGTACTTGGCTCATATTGAAATGAATGTAAACAAGCAGGATGCATAACTTGCATTCCAGAGGAAATTAGAAAATCTGCTTACTCTGTTGAGTTGTATTTTTAAAACCAAGGAAGTGGAATGATTTATTAAAATGGAACTGGGTGAAAAAAAAAATGGAACTGGGTGAAGGAGACAATAAACAATAAAAGACTTAAAAAGTGAATATAATTATGAGAGATTAATATGGTAATTCCAAATCAATACTTAGGTTTTTAATTAAAATGGCATAAATTTTAGCAGCCCAGTGGTAGCTTCTATTTTCCTCTAAAATGATAACACCAAATGAGAGAAAGACAAAGACTTAAAATGTCAAAAGCTAGGACTGAGGAAAACCAGAGTAGCAGAATATATGAAGCATTCAAATTTATAAGATGTATATGCTATCACAGAGAGCTCTTAAATTGTTTTTAATTTTTTTTTAAATTTGTTTTTCTTTCTGTTGTTCTGATTGGACAATTTCCAATCTGATCACTTATGAGTTCTTCTGTATCACTTTATCTGCAGGGGTAGCAATACTCATATAGAGTATGTTATAAACTTTAAAACAAAAAATAGACTTTAAAACAAAGACTATTTAAAAAGACAGAGAAGAGTATTTTATAATGGTAAAGATATCAATACAAGAAGATATTACCATATATGCATCCAATACAGAAGCATATTAATATAGAAAGCAAAGCTAACAGACATAAAAGGAAGAAATTGACAATAAAGCAATAACACCCCACCTACATCAATGGACAGATCATCCAGACAGAAAATCAATAAGGCAACAGTGAGCTTAAATGACACAACAGGCCAGTTGGACTTAATAGATATCTATAGGACATTATATCCAGAAGTAGCAAAATATGCACTCTTTTTAAGTGCACATGGAATGTTCTCAAAAATAGATCACATTCAGGTTTCCCTGGTGGCGCAGTGGTTGATAGTCCGCCTGCCAATGCAGGGGACATGGGTTTGTGTCCCAGTCTGGGAAGGTCCCACATGCCACAGATTGGCTGGGCCTGTGAGCCATGGTTGCTGAGCCTGGGCATCTGGAGCCTATGCTCCACAATGGGAGAGGCCTGCATACTGCAAAAAAAAGAAAAAGAAAAAGAAAAAAGCCCAGAAAGCAAGTCTCAACAAATGTAAGGAGATAGGAATTATATCTAGCATTTTTCTGAAACTAGAAATCAACTACAAAAAGAAAAATATGAAAAGCAGAAACGTGAAGATTAAAAAACATGATACTAAAAAACTAATGGGTCAGTGAAGAAATTAAAGAAGAAAGTTTTTAAAATCTTATGACAAATGAAAATGAAAACACAACACACCAAAATCTATGGGATGCAGTCAGATCAGTTCTAAAAGGGAAGTTTATAGCAATACAGGTATACCTCAACAAACATGAAAAATCTCAAATAAACAACCTAACCTACAACTTAAGATAATTAGGAAAATAAACAAGCAAAGGCCGAAGTCAGCAGAAGGAAGGAAATAATAAAGATCAGAGAGGAAATACATAAAATAGAGATCAAAACAAAAGAAAAAAACAGTAGAAAAGATCAATGAAACCAAGAGCTGTTTTTTTGAAATGATAAACAAAACTCATAAACATTTAGCCAGGCTCACCAAGAAGAAAAGAGAGGACCCAAATAAACAAAAAAAGAAACAAAAGAGGAGAAACAACAACCAATACACAGAGATACAACAAATTATAAGGGGTTACTACTAACAGTTACATAACGATAAATTGGACAACTTAGAAGAAGTAGATAAACTTCTAGAAACATACAACCTGCCAAGACTGGATCAAGAAGAAACAGACAACTTGAACAAACTGATCACTAGCAGTGAACTTAAATATGTAATAAAACAACAACAACAAACCTTTCAGCAAATAAAATTCAAGGGCCAAACAACTTTACAGGGGAATTCTACTAAATATAAAAGAAGAACTAATACCTATTATTCTCAAACTTTTCCAAAAATTGAACAGAATGGAACACTCTCAAATTCATTCTACAAGACCACAATTACCCTGATATCAAAACCAGACACTACAAGAAAAAGAAAATTATAGGCCAATATCTTTGATGAACATAGATGCAAAAATCCTCAACTAAGTATTAGCAAACCCAAGCCAACAATACATAAAAAGGATCATATACCATGATCAACTTTCATTTATTCCAGGGTCCCAAGAATGGATCAATATTTGCAAATCAATGTGATATACCACGTTAACAAAAGGAAGGAAAATATCACATGATCATCTCAATAGGCATGCAGAAAGCATTTGGCAAAATTCAACATCCATGCATGATAAAAACTATCATCAAAGTTGATATAGAGGGAACATATCTCAGCACAATAAAGGCCATTTCTGACAACCCCTCAGCCAACAACATACTGAATGGTGAAAAGCTGAAAGCCTTTCCTTTAAGTTCAGGAACAGGACAAGGATGCCCACTCTCATCCTTTCTACTACACACAGTACTGGAAGACCTAGACACAGAAATCAGACAAAACAAAGAATTAAAAGGTATCCAAATTGAAAGGGAAGTGGTAAAACTGGCACTATTTGTAGATGAAACAATACTTTAGAAAACACTAAAGTGTACACCAGAAAGCTACTAGAACTAATAAATGAATTCAGCAAAGTTGCAGGATACAAGATTAATATCAGAAAGAAAAAGCTTTTAAAAATCCCATTTTAAATTACATCAAACAGAATAAAACACCTAGGAATAAACTTAATCACAGAGGTGAAAGACCTATACTATGAAAACTATAAAACATTGATGAAGGAAATTGAAGATGATAAAAATAAATGTAAAGATATTTATATGCTCTTGGATTGGAAGAATTAATATCGTTTAAATGGCCATACTACCCAAAACAATCTACACATTTAAGGCAATTCCTATCAAGTTATCCATTACATTTTTCACAGAACTAGAGCAAATAATCTTAAAATTCATATGGAACCAGTAATCAAAACAGCATAGTACTGGTGCAAAACCAGACACATAGATCAATGGAACAGAATAGAGAGCCCAGAAATAAACCTATGCACCTATGAGCAATTAATCTACAACAAAGGAGGCATAAATATACAAAGGAGAAAAGACAGTCCCTTAAAGAATTGGTGCTGGAAAAAGTAGATAGATACATATAAAAGAATGAGATTAGAATATTCCCTCACACCATGAACAAAAATAAACTTAAAATGGATTAAAGACCTAAATGTAAGAACAGAAACCATAAAATTCCTAGAAGAGGACATAGGCAGAGCAGTCTTTGACATAAATCATAGAAATATTTTTTGGGTCACTCTCCTAAAGAAAAAGAAAAAGAAAAGCAAAAATAAACAAATGGAAAGTAATTAAACCTAAAAGCTTTAGCACAGTGAAGGAAACCATTGACAAAGCAAAACATAACCTATGGAATGTGAGAAAATATTTGCAAATTTGCAAGGAATTAATATCCAAAATATATAAACAACTCATACAACACAATATGAAAATACAAACAGCCCAATCCAAAAAAATAGGCTGAAGATGAATAGACATTTTTCCAAAGAAGACACAGAAATTGCTAACAGGCAAAAGAAAAGATATTCAACATTGCTAATTATTAGAGAAATACAGATCAAATCAACAAGAAGATATCATCTCACACCTGTCAGAACGGCTATCATCAAAAAGTTTACAAATAACAAATGTTGAAGAGGATTTGGAAAAAAGTGAACATTTTATTGTGTTGGTGGGAATGTAAATTGGTGCAACCACTATGGGAAATAGTATGAGTGTTCCTCAAAAGAAGTACAAACAGAATTATCATATGATCCAAACATTCTACTCCTGTGTATGTATCCAGAAAAAAAATGAAAACATTAATTCAAAAAGATACATGCACCCCAATGTTCATAGCAATGTTATTTACAATAGTCAAGATATAGAAACAACCCAAGTGCCCATCAACAGACAAACAAATGAATATGTGGTGTGTGTATGTGTGTATATAATGGTATATATATTATATACATGGAATAGTAAGCCATAAAAAATAATGAAATTCTTTCACTTGCTACAATGTGGATGGACCTAAAGAATAGTATGCTTAGTGAAATAAGTGGTATCTAAAAAATAATACAAATAAATGTATATGCAAAACAGAATGAGACTCACAGATGTAGAAAACAAACTAGTGGTTATCAAAGGGGAGAAGGAAGGGGGAAGGGGCAAATTAGGTGTATGAGATTAAGAGATACAAACTACTATATAAAATAGATAAGCAACAAGGATATACTGCATAGCATAGGTAATTATGACCATTATCTTGTAATAACTTTGGAATATAATCTGTAAAAATACTGAATCACCTACCTGTAAACCTGAAACTAATATAATATTATAAAACAACTATACATCAAAAAATTATAAGATATACAAACTAAATTTTGAAAAACTTACCTAGGCGTCACTTCATGTAAAGAAGACCATATAAAACAAGGAAACACTTCTCTTCCACTCTACCTCCTCATTGTCTTTCCTTTGACTGAGAGACTCAAATTAGGATGTAAAACTACCCTGCCCAAGAAAATAGCAACAAACAATACATACAAACTCAACAAACAAATTCAAATCCAGTCAGGAATCATTCAGTTCCACAGATATTACATTTGATCTTGTGTATTACTGTTTTCTTGAACTTTACTTTTCTGTCATTCATTTTATGAACATAGTGGAGAAATATATTCAAGATACTCAGTTCCACATAGTAGGTAGAATGAATACTAAAATTGGTGCACACTGTATTACAGTTCCTCTACCCCTAATGGTTCCAGAACCTGATTGCATATTAGGATCACCTTCTGAACTCTGAAAGAAAAATCAGATGACCAGCTAATTGGATGCACAGCTAAATCAGAACCTTGGGGGTTAAATCGTTCATGTTTTTTGTTTTTCCTTCCTTGTGTTGTTTTTCTTTCTCTTTTAATGTTCCAGGGATTATGATGTCCAAGAAAGTTTGGAAACCACTGTTCTGTCCCTCCATTGTACTTAGCATTCTGTATGCATGAAACATTCTGGAAGACTTTGTGTTCAATAACCACTTGTTGATTTCTTTCCTATTCTTTATTACTCTATAGCAAACATGGTACTTAGATTACTGATAAATATGTAAACACAACTAGTCAAAATCCAAAATCATTATCTATGCTGTTCCTCTTCTTCTGAACATTTTTTTCCCTTTTCCTTTTTTCCTGTTTTGAGAAATTTTACCAACTTTTCTCCATCCTTCATTTTTAGGGAGAAATGTGGGGGAATCCTAGCCTCTTCTTAAATTTAAAGAGTTCTGGTCATTCTCTTTGATAAGTCTGTTATAAACCTGTCAACTCTTCTTATTTCCAGGATGCTTACTTTTCACCCAATATATTGTGAACATGGCCTAATCGGTTTCCTTGTCTCAAGTTTCCATAGTCCCTTCTTTACCTAAAACCTATAGCAAATGGCTACTAGATGATATTTCTGACATGTTACCTTGAGTTGATTGCTCTGATATTTACAATTTTTAAAAACTCCTCATAATCTTCAGGACAAAATTCATCCTTTTTGTTTCCTAAGATGGGAAGCAACATCAGCCACAGGGTTTCTCCTGTCCTAATCAATACTTTAGAAAGTACAAAGACAAGAGAGAATTATGGATAAGAAAAATGAACTAAAAAGCCCTGAGAAATATTTGGGGAGGCTGAAAACTAAGGTGAACTGCTAGGGATCTCCATATCCTTCTGTGGAGAGCTACAGCCTAGGGCTAACCTTCGCTAGATGTTTTAGAGGGAGCATAGATGGGAGGAAAGCTTTTAAGGTTTGCTCTTACCTTCTCCCCCATTGCTATGGAACAAGTACTGCCCCATCTCTGCACTGTTGAGAGCCCAGTGTCACTGAAGTTATTTAAAGTAAGAAAAACTTATTGAGGATTTGGTGAAACCGGTGTGGGAAGATCACTTGCTCTCTGGGATTCACTTCTCTACTACTCTCCCTCTCCAACATCTGCTATCCCACCAATTTGGTTGGTGGATTACAAATTAAGGAAACTACTCTTTCTGAAGCTGCCTGTTTCTAACAGTATAAATCCCTATTTTAAAGTATCTGGTGGAATGACTGTGGAGTCATTAGTCCACTACTGGAGTGGACTAGTGGAGTGGTCACAGCAGTTAAGCTCTTCAGCACTCCTCTCAATTCTCCTTATCAAAGAGAATGATCAGAACTCTTTAAATTTAAGAAGAGGCTAGGATTCCCCAACGTTATGCCTCAAAAAAAGACGTTGAAGAAAAGTTGGTAAAATTTCCCAAAATAGGAAAAATGGAAAAGGAGAAAAAAATTGTTCAGAAGATGAGGAACAGCATAGGTAATGATTTTGTTTTTTGATTAGTTGTGTTTATATATTATCAGTAATCTAAGACACCTGGAGGATGCACACATTGGTCATACCTGAAACATTACTTCAAGAGAAATTTAAAAATCACAGGTTAAAAGACTAGGTGATGGAAGAGTAAAACAAATCTAAAAGAAGGAGGACATGAACAAAATATATCAACTGCAAAAGAATCAATGATATAGATAAATCAGTAATTTAAAACAAAAAACATTGATATATTTAACTAATTATGAAATATATTTACAATATATGAGCATGAAGTTATTTAAAAAGTAACAATTGCAAATATTTGATATGAGAAATAGAAGTAAATACCACAGTATACGTATTAGATGACAGAATGAATAAGTTGTGCAACAAATTAGTTGTTTCAAACTAAGTCATATATCAAATAATTCTACTAGAAGGAAGAAAAAAATGAGTAAGAGTTGGAAACGTAAGATAAAAAAAAATGTTTTTCCCCTCTGATACCGACGTGGAATACAAATTATTTTTGAACACATGGAGAACATTTAAAAATAGAACTTCTATCAAGCTACAAAAGTAGTCTCAATTAATTCCAAAAGGTGAATGCCACCAGAATATTTTGTCTTACCACAGTGAAATAATATATATTATACCAAGGAGAGCTAAACATATTCTTACATGTTTAGAATTAAGCAATATATTACTAAACAAACTTTAGGTTCTAAATAAATTAGAAAATAAGTTATATAACACATAGAATTAACAGGTAGTGAAAATATTACAATTAAAAAAGCAAATACAGTTCTTAGAGAGAATTTTATAGCTTTACATGTATTTTTCAGGAAAAGAGTAAAGTAACAAGCAAACTAGTTAAGCAAACAAGCTTAGCATTTACCTCAGGAATTTGGGCAAAGCACAAACAAAAAAGCAGATAAAGGGAATAATAAAACAAAGTGCAAAAGTCAGTGAAACAGAGAACGTGAGCAGTACTAAAGAACTTTTTTTTTAAAGAACTAATTTTTTTAAGCAATCAATACAGGGCACACAATTTTAGCTAGAAGGATCAAAGAAAAAAGAGTGAAAAAATAAAAATGAACATAATAGATAATAAAAAATTTTGAGTAAGTGCAGATACAAAGAAAATGTTAAATTGCCATGTTTTTAAAATAACTATATAGATGAAACAAGATATCATATAACAAAATTCTAAATTGGTCATATAAAATTTACTGGAAGAAACCTGAATAATAGTAAAGAACACTGTTACATGTTTTTATTATTACCATGTTCTAATAAATTTTTAGTGAATATTTAATTGCCACCTTATTCAGTTTGCTCCAGAATAAAGAAAAAATGGTGAAAAAGTAAACATTTAAAAAAGTTTATAACATTAAATGTAAAATCTTAAACTAAGTATTGGCAAATATTAAATAATACATTTTGATCAAGAAGTTTTTTTCTTAAGATGACAAGGAGAGTTAAATCTCCAAAAGTGTATTATTGTATATTTCACCATATTAATATTCAAAGTTATGGTTGCCTCAATTATCAAAAAAAGTGTTTGGAAAATTTAGCACCCATTTATGATTATTTTTTTTAGAAAACTGAAATGTAGAGTAAACTCTTAGCTTGGTTAATTTTATATATCCCCAAACAATTGAGAACTTCATATTTGAAGTTGAGTTATGTATTTATTCTTGGGAATAAAACAAGTATCCTTAGAAGTATCACTACTGTTAAATTTAGGACTAAAGATCCTGACCAATGTTACAAAGAAAGAAAAAGAAAAATGTCATGTAAGGCTTTAAAAAGTAAAACTCACATTTTCAGATAATAAGATAATATATTGATACTTCAGATAACCTTTGGAATCAACCTGCAAATTATAAGAATTAATAAGTAAGGTTAGGAAAGTTACTGTATATAAGATTCATTTATCAATCTTGTTAGCATCTTTCTATATAAACAATAAAACAATAAATGATAGAATATAATAAATATTAAGATTCCTTTCAAATAACAACTAAAACAACCAATTCTTTATAAAATATACAGGAATGAACTTAACCCTAAAGATACAAGCCTTATGTACAGAATTGGAATACTTTAATAAAATTTTTGGAAGATATTTCATTCTCTTGGATGAGAAGATGATATTATAAAGATGTCAATTATCCCCAGCCCCTAATATTCCACATCTGTTCCACAAGCAAAATACATTCACTCCAACTCTAGGTCCCCAAAAAGAACCCCATGACAAGATCAGCTCAAGTTCAAATCTTTTCATCTAAATCTAAATCTCATCATCTAAGTTCTCTAGCCCATTTTGGAGGAGTCTTTGTGTTTAATGCATTCTGGGGCACAATATTTAAAAACCTTTGAACCTGTGTAACTAAATATTTGCCCCCAAAGCTTCAACATATATTGGTGTAACAGGTGTGGGATAACAGTAAAAGACATTCTGGTTTAAAAAGTGGGAAGATAGAAGGTAAAAGAGTCACCAGTCCAAAGCAGGTTTTGAAATCCAGTCAAGTAAACTCAGCTGGAGTTCCTTCATTAGGTTTCAAGGGCTTGGAATAATCTTTCTCTGTGTCTTTTAGCTCCATCCTCTTGGCTTTTCTTTTCCCCTTCTGTACTCTTGGCTCTATCTGCTGCATCATTCTTCCTTGTCCATGAATAACAACAACTATTTGCAACTGAGTAGTTTTATTAGCCTGCTTCCTGCCAGTAGATTTTAGAAGCCCAACAGCCCCCTTTTATTTTGTACTCTTTTCCCCCCTTTAATTTCAAGCTGGCAGTGTTTCTACTGATGAAAACTTCACAAAATTTTGCAGTTTTTTGTCTAAACTTCACCAAATTCCAATTCATTAAATAAAAGCCACACCCACAAATCTTTTGGGGATAATCCTTTCTTTATCTTGAACTGCTGAGATGGCTGAGGAATAATGACCTTAAGTTTGAGGAGGCCCTCTGGTTGAAATGAGAAGATCTGTGAAACACAACCTTAATCTCTTGAATGAGCCTTTCTGCCATTGTACAGACTGATCTTATGACCTTTTTGAGTTTTTAGAAAAATGTTGTACAGTCACACCTTCATTTATTTCTCTATGACATTTAAAGCAACCACTTAATTTTAGCATTTCGCCATATGGATAGACTGAAAATCTTTTAAATTATCACATGCTGGTTTGCCTTTTGTTTAACAGTTCCTCCTTCTATTTATCTCTATTTTTTCATATTTTATATGAGCAAAAAAAAAAAAAAAAAA
>NW_020174054.1:31452-80237 GCF_003031525.2 Neophocaena asiaeorientalis asiaeorientalis
AAAAAAAAAAAAAAAAAAAAAACTAGGCCACACCTTTAACGTTTTAGTTAGAAATCTCCTCAGGTCAATATTTATTATAATAATTTATCACATATAAGTTCTGTCTTCCACATAAACATAGTAGACAATTTCCCCAAGCTTTTTTTTTTTTTTTACCACGTAACACAGATCCCCTGTCTTCTAGTTTCCAATCCTTATTCCTTACTTCCTTTTGAGCCCTTGTTAACCATGTCCCTTCAGATTTCTACTAACAATCTATATCCAGTGATTTAGGATTTCTCAAAGGCGATTTCGTATTTCTTCTTCATGCTTTTCCTGCCCTTCCTTCTAATTCACTGGTAGTATCTTTAAAATACATACTCCTACTAACAGTTTGTTCAAGACGATCTAGGATTTTCTTATGGTCCTCAAAAATTTTCCATTTCCCACTCACTACCCAATTCCAAATCCCTACTTACATATTCAAAGTCCTTTTTTTAGTATAAAATAACAGAATCATGAGAGGGATACCTCATCATATTCACAAATTTTTCCAGGAGATAAAGGGTGAGGTACATTGAAGGTCATCTTAGAATTATGCCTCTACAGCTCCCAAAAGGATAATAGAGATCTTCTTCAACCTACAGTGCGGTTATATGTCCAAAATCCCGTCATAAGTTGAAACTATTGTTTGTCAAAAATGAATTTAATAACCTAACCTGCCAAACATCATTGCCTAGTCTAGACTACTTTAAATATGCTCAGAATATTTGCATTAGCCTACTCTCAGGAAAAATGATCTAATGCAAACCTTATTTTATAATAAAAGTGTTGAATATTTCCTGTAATTTATTAAATACTGTACTGAAAGTGAAAAACAGAATGGTTGTACGTGTTTAGGTGGTTTATCCCCCTGATCGAATGGCTGGCTGGAAGCTGTGGCTCACTGCAGCTGCCCAGCTTCATGAGAGAGTATCATTGCTAGCCTGGGAAAAAATAAAAATTTAAAATCCATAGTACAGTTTCAACTGACTGTGTATCATATTGGTACCAATGTAGTCAAAAAATCTTAAGTCAAAACATTGTAAGTCGGGGAGGACAGTCTATAATGAAAACCTATAGCTTTCTACCTCACTTCTAGTACTGCACTCCAAAGCCTTATTTTTTCTTATAAAGTATATTTATTGAGGTTAAAAATTAGAAACTGATTTCTCATTTTACTAAAAACAGCTCTCTTAAGTCTCCTCAACTTATCCTTTCCCATATAATTTTACATATGCAAATACTATTTGCTGTAAATTCAAATATTTTAATATAATTATATTAATATCTTTGTTGCCAAACTCAGGTTCAACTGCTGCTGTTTGAAAGCCAATAATTGAAAGACAAGTGTTGGTTGGGAAGAAAAATTGATCTATTCAGGGGGCCAGCAACCAGGGAAGAAAGTGGACTCATGTCCAAGAAAAAACTCCAAAGATTCTGCTTAACCATGAAAGTTTTTAAAGGGAGAAAAGGTAAGTTAATAGCAGTTAATTATTTGGGGAGGGGGTCAGAGTCTTTGTTATCTTCCATTTTATGCAGACTTTCTTCTGATTGGTCAATAGTGAGGTAACAGGGCAGTGCTCCAGGACTCCTGTTCTCAGCCTGAGGTTATCATCCACCCCCCTGGATGGGGACCTGTTCCTGCAGAATAACTCAAAGATATATATAAAATCCCTTGAGGAAAAACCAGGACCCTGCTTTATCACTGCACTATTGTTTCTTAATTTCTCTCCCTTTGTTTCTGTAGGCCCTCACTTTTCTGATTAGCAACAGTTTGCATCTGCCCTTTGGAGCACAGGGAAGGTCAAAGAGGCTGAAGGAAGCCTATTTCCCACAAACAAGAAATGGGGGACATGGAAAGGATTTGTATCCAGGATGGCCCCACAACATCCTGCTCGGTTTCATCTTCCCCACTCCAGAGTTTTTAAATGCTTTGCTATTTTCTTGCTCTAAATATCCATTATTATATCCTAATTTTTTCCAAATGTTTCAGTATATCAGATAGTCTGTTAAGTAACCATCATTTCCAAGATACTTCTGCTCCAATATGGCTGGTTGACCTCTAAGATTTCCTTTGATGCAAAGACAACTTTCTTTCAATGCTTTTCTATCCATTATTTATTTTATTTTATTTTTACTGGGTTGCATGTTTTTTCTTCTTTATTCTTCTTGAGGACATCCTAAGAAGGAATGAATGGGAAATAAGTAGTTCTAGTGTTCACATTTATGAAAATGTTTTAATTATATCCTCAAAATTCACTTATAGTTTTTCTGGATGTAGAAATTTAGGATAAAAATTAGGACCCCTCAGAATCATTGAAGTTTTATTTTGTTGTTTGCTAATATCTAGTGTTACAATTGCCCAATCTGATGTCATATTTTTCCTTGTTTTATTGAAACTGACCTATTCGTTTCTCTCTGTAAACTTTTGTGTTTATTCTTTATCTCTGTTGTGATAGTTTTGGTGTTTTTTGTTATCTTCTCATTGTACTGAGCACTCTGTGGAACTGTTAATTGTCTCTGCTATAATACAAATGAAAAAAGTTTTAGCTGAACTAGGCTATTAGGAGCAAAGAGCTTACATTCAAAAAAATCTTAATTGAGCACTGGGTACTATCTTTAGTACTATCTTTATTCAAGCACTGGGTGCTTAAATGGAGGCAAATGAGTAGGTTCATAAAATGAAAATCTAGAAATTAAAAATGCCTAGAATTTCCCAAAAATAAGGACATCATTTAAGGGTCATTTATAAGAGCACAATTGAAACAAAAATTTCACACCTTAATCCAGAGTGCAAAGAATAATATATTTCATTTAATAGAGAAGAAATTAATAGTTCTTTTTTAAAATTCCTTTAGTTCCTGAAAAAAGTTAAATTTGTGAAAAAATAGAAGAAATTCATAAATACTGGAGAACTATTGATGTTATAAAATGGGGTGGTTTATTAAGAAAGATTAGAAAATCTATATCTTGGCTAAAAAATAGCCAAGCAGATACTATAGGTGCATTGAGCTGCAGCTGAGTTAAGTCAGAATTGTAAGAAATAAAAACAATTCCTTGGGGCTGTTACAAGGAATTATAATTAGTTTTAATGGAATTAAATAAAATATTAATATGACTAAATTGATGATATAATACATTTCAAGATTTGTAACCACTGAGGAATTTTACATGATGATTGGTTCATTAATAAAATGTTACTTATCCATCTTGATTTTTCAAGTTGTCTCAAGTAAACATGATAAAAATGACTATCTCTAAAGCATGCTGCTTTTTACTTTCAACTTTTATTTATCTAGAATTTACAAGGTGTGGGAGACCAGTGGGGAGGGGTGGTGGGGGGAGAGGCAAGGAAGCAGGAGGTTGAAGGGGAAGGCTCACTTTTATTTACTCTCCAGAGAACACCAATCTTCTTTCTTTATTCCAGCAGATCTTACATTTGCATTTATAGAGTTTACTCCAGTCAATTAGAATGCAATTTCTAGAAATCATTGCAGTGGCATTATAAATTTCTACCTTAAAAAATTAAACTTAGTGGTTCTCAGCAGACCCATAAAGTGACAAAAATAGCTTAAACCAATACAACACAAAAAAATGCTTAAATTCACACAAAATGTGTCAGGTCCCAAAAGACAAAATAACTTTCACTTTCTTGTGTGAACCACGCACTACACAAAGAGTTCTTTATAAGAATTTCTTTTATCTCCTTTCCATTTTGTGTAACAACCAGATACTTGTAAAGTACCTATGGTGTATGGCTCAATTCACAAACTTGAGAACAAAAGTAGATCCCCTTTTAAGACATAGACAGTCCATTCATCCAGCAAATATGTGTTAAATGAGTATTCTATGCCATGAACTTCTCTGGATCCTCTAGTGGGGTGACAGAAAATGATCCTCTGGGCAGTGAAACAAGATGCTTGGAAGTTAGTGTTCTGAAGGAAACAAAATAGGATAATGTGTAGCAGGTTGGGAAAGAAGGGGCTTTAGACTACAATTTTTAGAATAAGTATGGCCTCTCTTAAGAAAAAAAGACCTGACTCTTTACTTTTTGTTCTCAGGTAGAGACTTATTATCTAATGTCTTACGATGACATTCTGAGAACAGATTTCACAATGATGCATCTGTTATGATGTATTTTCTGATAGGGTTTAAATTAACTAGTTTACAAACAATTGACAATTTTTCTATAGTAATAACATGATTCTTACTACACTTTAAAAACTTGACTTAAGATCAAGTATTGACTGGATAATATCTGTTGTATTAGATCCAATATACAGGTGAAAAAACTGAGACTTGGTTTAAGAACTTGATTACAGCCATCTGACTAGTATGTGGTTCAGTTCCTATTTGAACCCAAGTCAATCTGTATATGATACCTATGTTCTATCCATAGGAGTTCTATTTTATTTTACTTTTCAGCATGGAACAGAGCATTGGATTTTAGTTTGAACTTGGCTGTCATTTACGATGGATTCAGTATCCATCGGGGGAAAAAAGTCAAAAAATGTCATAAGTAACATTTAGGAAGGCAGATTTTGAATACATAATGCCATTTTTAAGTGATCGTAAAATATTTATACCAGTGTTTGAATTAAAATCTGAAAATATGTTAATATACAGCAAATTGAATTATATTTATATATGTTTAGTTTTTTAAATGATTCTAGGAGAAGAGAATGAGTTGGGGTCAACTTATAAAAGAGTTTACAAAATATATGGAAAAGGAAATTTATTGATAGTATTGAATGGCTTAGCAATATTTGTGTCTTGGGTTGAATCACAGGAAATCTTTATGAGTTCTGCACTAGACACCTGGAAGCCAAGAAAAAGCATTAAAGCAGTTTCCTTGGAAAATAGCAGGTATGTGCCTCAAAAGCTGAGATGATCATTAGGGCAGACTAAGTATACTTGGACTAAAGTATTTTACTGGCTTTGGTGTAATATGAAATGTATTGAAAATTAACCTTCTAATTAACCAGTTTTGTTTTGAAGCTAACAATAGATAGATAGATATCACTTCAAATAAAAGTAACTATATGTCATATATGTAATTGTTTCTCTACTAATTAATTTTACTAAATATATATGCAAGTGATTATTAAATACAAATGTTAATTTATTCTAAATGAGTAAGCCATTATTAGCATTTGTGTTAATTGCCATTGTGTTAATTGGCATTCAATGAAGTGATGATGTCAAATTTAATAGCTTTATTAATTAGGATCTAAACACTCTTGGTAATTTAAGATTCAAGAACACTCTTTCTCTGTTTCTAAGAAATGGCCTGGTGAGTTATTACACAGAGAAAAACTGATTTTTTCATAAATGAAATGCTTGAATTTGCATAAAAATGTTACCCTGTGAGTCGCTCCTTAAAGCCTTCCAGATCATTTGACAGAAAATATTTATGGTACCTGATAAGTACCAACAGGTGGACCTCACATAACTCATACTTAGATGTGGAGGAAACGTGTTCTTCCAGAGCCAATTACACTTACACAGCACTGAATTTCTGCATATTGGTTCACAGAATGCAAAGTTTGTGGTGATGACATAAGGAATTGGGGAGGGAGAGAACATAATATCTTGAAATTGTAAAATAGAAAAAGGACTAAGGAAAATGAAGATGAAAAGAAAATTTGAGCAAATACATTCCAATGATGTTTGTGTTAAAGTTGAAATTAATTTAAACAATCTTTTCACAAACTATTCTTTTATGCTCCCATTTAATGAATTCATTTTAGAAGCCCTTTCCCCTTTAACTATATACTGTGGGGAGGAAGGCGGGCTTCTGAATTTCCTGTTTCTTCATAAATAACCCCAGTAACTTCATCATATTCTCAGAATAGAGAAACTATTCTCAGTTATCCACTGTTTTCTTAGCTCTAGGCAGACAAAAAATTATTGTCTTCTCTGGAGCCTCTTCAGGTGAGAACTGGTTTTAACCCAACATCAAGGAAAAGACTGTGAGCTAGGTCAAATCACAAAGAACTGCTCTGGGTCCAAAAATTGAGAATGATTCTCTTCAGTTTAATAGCAACCTGGAAATAACAAATGCAAAGGACATAAAATATTTGATTATGAATGAGTGGATGTAGCTAGACTATGCTTCCAGATTTGTCATGGTGACACATCCAAAGTTTGGTGGTCAATGCAAGACATACAGGCTAAGGGAACCAACAGATCAAAGAGCAAAAGAATAGCTTTTTATGTCTTAGTGTGAGAAGTAAAGTATCAGTGCTTAATACTCAATTTACTTTTGTGTTCTCTTGTTCTTTCATCTTTTCTTTCTTACTGTGTCACCAAGCCTAGAACAATGCACTTTTCATCATTTTCTAAACTCTCTAGTACTATTTCTAAAACATATCTCCAAATTTTTATTTTAAAAACCCTACATCTGTGTGTTTCATATTATTCCATGTCATTATTTTTGGTAGTTTAAAGTTACCACACTGAATCAATCTCTTAATTTAGTCCAGAGTTTAGAACTCACTTTATAGTTATTTTTCTCTTTGGAGTTTCATGTTCCTGATTTATTCACGATACAATCTAAAATATCCTTGACTTCTTCAATGCCAATGACCTTATCACCACTTCAATACCCAAATTCCATAAATAGTTTGAACTCACATAAATACTAAAATATGATATGTATCTCTATAAACATAGACTTTGCTCTTTTAGTCTATCACATTTCTGAAATAATCCATTTTCCCCCAACCTATCTCTTTCCTCATTGTATTGCTTCATTTCCTATACTATGTAGACCCCAATATCCACCAAAAATATAAATAAATTTTTATAAATAGCAATAATAAAAATAAAATCATCTAACACAAACTGCAGCTATGTTTAGTGTCCTTTCCCCCACCATTGGCATGGCTGTATGACCTACTTTGGCCAATGGAATGGAAGCCTGTAAAGAACGCCGTGTCCTAGTAAAAGCTTTTTAGAGGCAGTGTCAATTTCTGCTTGGGCTCTAGACTTTCTGCTTTTTGAGAATATATCTCAGATAGTGGTCCTTTCTTCAGCCTGGATTCTGAAAAGAAAAACCATCTGTAATAGACCTGAAGTTAAACTCAGCCTAGAATCAAGCCCAGTGGAATCTGGCCAAGATGAGCAGACCCAAATGGAGCAGAGTCCTAGGCAATCTGCAGGTCCAAGACAAGTGTTTGTGATTTTAAGCGATTGAGAGAGTTGTTGTTACCAGAGCAAAGTTGATTATAATCACCAGGTACTGTGTTATCCACATTTCACAGATGAAGAAATTAACACTTAAAGAGGTTAAATAATTTATCAAATTTATAAAGCTATTAAATGCTAAGATTTAAATCCAGAACCTATTCCTTAGCCTCTGTGCTTTACTGCCCTCTGGTGAATACAATCAAATTTTTGGTGGAGACAGAAAGTTACTGATACTCTTGTACATATTTGATTTTAACATAGGGATCCACATTGAGGCTGCTGAATATTTCATTAAAAAATTACAAAACTCTTCAGATAGGTTGTGCTACACATTCATAGTTTATAATTTATTTTGTACCTTCCACTTTGATAAACTTTCCATGTGTTCCTTACTAACTATCATTTCCCACAGAAGTTTTCCCTAGTCTTTAACAGGTTCCTTAATTTTCTTATCCCCCCAATATCTTAATAAACACTTGCAATATTTTTTTTTGTTTGTTTTTTTGGTGGTACGGGGGCCTCTCACTGCTGTGGTCTCTCCCGTTGCAGAGCACAGGCTCCGGATGTGCAGGCTCAGCGGCCATGGCCCACGGGCCCAGCCGCTCCACAGCATGTGGGATCTTCCCGGACCGGGGCACGAACCCGTGTCTCCTGCATCAGCAGGCGGACTCTCAACCACTGCGCCACCAGGGAAGCCCCAACTTGCAATATTTTATCTCATATAATGTCTCTTCATTATTTAGTACTACTGACCACTCTTCCTTCATTATAATTCTGTTCTCTTTTGGCCTTTGTGAAAACATTCTAGTTTGATTTCCTCAGTTTTCTGAATGCTTAGATCTTCATCAATTTTTCTTTTCCATATGATGTTACTCTTGATGGAGTCCAGGTTAAGCTGTGCTAATGGAGAGACCAAAGTACATTGGCTCAAGTAACCTGGAAGTGTGCTTGTTCATCACAGAATGGTCCAGGAGTTGGTGGTGGTCCAGAGTGGATAGGCAGGTCTTTCCAAAGAGTATAGAGCAACTCATTTTTGCTTTATCTTCTTGGTTTAACATATCTCATGGATGTTTCTTATCTAAATCACTCACCATCATTTCCACATCCAGCTAGTAGGAAGGGATAAAGAGAGAAAAGAAAAAAAGGCAAAGAAAAAAACACTTTAATGAAGTAATGTGGAAATTACACATATCCCTTTTATTTACATTCCAGTGGTCATAATTTAGTCACATGTCCATACCTATCTGCCAAGGAGATTGAGAAATGTAATTTTTATCTGGGTAGGTAAATGCCTTGCTGAAACTTACTGTGGGGAATTCTGTTACCAGAAAGAAAAATGGATGCATATTGGGAGATAATTGGCAATGTCTATCAGAACTGGTCTTAAAATTTCATATTTGTCCATTTATGACCTTACTTTACACATTTTATGTGTGACTTCATCCACAACTATGGCTTATATAACCTGTGTAAGCTAAGTAATATAACATCTCCATCCCCAGTTCTAGTCTCTCTCATGATTTCCATAAATTAATACATAGAGATTTGTTCTTTTCATCATGGCTAAAACTGAGTTGGTGATGCTAAAAATAGGGTATAATCATGGGATATTTCCCAGAAACTCTACTCAAATGATCTCCAGAAACATATACTATTTTAAAATGTATCCCTTAAGAATACAATAATGTCAACCATAACTAATTTTTAAAAATCAACAATAAATTACAGACGATTAAGTTAATGTCATAGAAAGAGAACTCTGTGATCAGTTTAAGGAAAGGATTTACCTTGGAGAGACTAGAGCCAGAGAAATTAGCTAAACAGTTATGACAGTTGGGCGAGAAACCACGAGGGTGTGAAATTATCATTGCATCAGTTGGGAATGGGTAAGCACTGAAAAAAGTCAGGAGCAAACAAGTAAAACCTCAAAGACCTTCATAAGAGATTCAGCCACACTGTGACAAGAAAGAAGCCAAGATGACTCACTGGATTCTAATTCAGGAAATTGATTAATGTGGGTGAGGAGAGGTTTAGGTGAGGAACAGGATATATTAATAGTTTGATACCCTGAGCAGGAATACCTTTTGGTTCTTGCTATCCCTGTAGTGACTTGACTTAAAAATCAAAGGCTAATGGGCTGGCAACACTTAATATGACTATAAAGCCAGTGATACCTCACAAGGAAAGTGATGGAATATCTCAACTTTGTTTTCAAGAAATATATTTTGAAACTTCTTCTTTGATAACAATATTTTACAAATTTTCCTTTAAATGTTCACACTCTAAAAATCCATGCTATCTCTGGTGGTGGTGAAGATATGGAACGTTACCAGGAGTAAAACAATATTCTCCTACTACCACTGATGGCTAATTTAGAATATTTACCCTTATATTCTTTCCTCTGTCTTTTCCAATTGTATGTCTTGGATCATCACTGATGTCCACAGTAAATTCATCAGATAAATATGACAATAATTCTTTTTTAGATTCAACATATAAATGAGATTATTTTAAATTTGCTAAGAAAATAGATTTTAAAAGTTTTCATCGCAAGAAAAAAATTTTAATATGAGTGGTGATGGATACTAACTAGACATATTGTAATCATTTCACAATGTATACATATATGGAATTATTATGTTGTACACTTGAAACTAATGTAATGTTGTACGTCAATTATATCTCAATAATTAAAAAATGCAAAAACAATGGATTCTATATATAGTCCAGTGCCTTAGAAAAATAAAAAGTCTCTAGAGAGGATTTTGAAAAAAAGGTAATGTTACTCAGTTGCATTGTTGCAATTGGCTCCCAGGTGCTTAGGGTGTGCCAAGTCCCATCAGTGCCCCAGAGGTGTAGGAAATGCCCACACACCTGTTCTGACTTCCAGAGGGCTACTAAATCCCTGCTCTGCATCTCTTACATGCAAGTTAATTGGAAGCCTACGTTTATGGCAGTAGCTGGGAAAGTTGAGACATTAAGTATTGCAGTCCAGCCACTGGGGGAGAAACTGCGACCTGGGTGTTTTTGCCTACTCGTTCTGTGCTGAGACTGGGGAATAGCTGCTGACAGTGGTGTATGTACACGTAGAATGGCGCCTTTGTTCTCTGTGGTCTCAGGAGACTCTCAAATTTCAATCCCCATCACCAACAAGAGCTAGGTGATTCAGGAGCCAATCCCTCATGTGGCAGCTGTGGAAATCAAGGGGCTAGATGTGTCAATAAACTCCTTTCTGGGAGAAGCCAGAGATTTGATTTTATTGCTGGGGTGAATCAAGAGAGAACAGGCTCAGGAAGATCCTACGCATCTCTTCAAGCTCCTGGAGGACTACTAATTATGTGCTCTGTCAGCTCCCAGATGCAGGTTGATTAGAAGCCTGGCCCTTGGGCAGCAGCTGGGAAAGTATGCAGACAGACCCCTTCCAAGAAGAAACTGGGAGCTTTGTGTTCTTGCCTAATCTCTCTGCACTGAACCTGAGGGATAACTATGAGACTTGTTTAAAAACTGCTTCTTTGCTTAATGTGGTCCTGGGGGATCCACAGATGCAAAGTCCCGTAGGCTCTCAGTGTTAGGTAATTTGGGACCCTAGCCCTTGGGGGACAGCTGTAAAAGTTGGGGCACTAGATATATGGACAAGCTTCTTCCAGGGAGAAGCTGGAGACTTAGTTTTAGTGTTGGAACAAGCCAGGGAAGAAGACAGAGGAAGTGTCCACATGTTCTTTCAGGCACCCTGGAGGATCCTGGTCAGTTCCCAGTGCATGCTTGTTGTTTTTTCCTACTTCTGTGCTGAGGTCGGGGGATAGCCATGGGAAGTGCCTGCTGCTCAGTTTAAAAGCCACCTTTTCGTTTAATGTGGTCCTGGAGCCTGCAAATGCCATGCTCCCTTGTTTCTCCAAGTTAGGTGATTTGGGAGCCAGTCCCTCTGATTGTAGCCATGAAAGTTGTGGTGCTAGATGTGTGGTCCAAACCTTTCACTTCTCAAGGAGAAACTGAGAGTTGGGGGTTTCTTCCCAATTGTTAGGAGCTGTGCCAGGAGTGTTGTTTGTGGTGTGTGTGTCGTTTCACTGTAGTTGTTTCCTCAGTTGCCTGATGTGTAGGAATCACTCATTTCTGGTTTTCTCTTAGGGGGAATTGGTTCATTTGTAGTTGTATATTTGGTGGGTCTGTGGGAAGAGAGATAGTCGGGAGCCTATTATTCTGCCATCTTGCTAATGTCACTTGTGAATACATTGTGGATATTATTTTTAACAAAATGTTATCTGTTAGATCAATTAGGAATAAGAAAAATGAAATTTAAAAAAAATTTCCCTTAACTTATTCCTTCTTTTATGCTCTTTTCTTTATGTAGATCTAAGTTTCTGACCTACATTATTTTCCTTCTCTCTAAAGAACTTCTTTTAACACTCCTTGCAAGACAGGTCTACTGGCAACACATTCCCTCAATTTTTCTTTCTCTGAGAACATCTTTATTTTTACTTCACTTTTGAAGGACAAATTCACAGGGTGTAGAATTTTAGGTTGGTAGTTTTTTTTTTATCTTAACACTTTAAACATTTTACCCAACTGTCTTCTTGTTTGCATAGTTTCTGAGAATTCAAATGTAATTCTTATCTTTATTCCTTTTACAGGTGAAGTGATTTCCTTTTCTTTGGACTTCCTTCAGGTTTTTTTTCTTTATCTTTGATTCTCTGTAGTTTGTCAGTTTTTGTTTGTTCTTTTTGTTTTTATTTCTGTTTTTGTTTGCACTTATCCTGCATGATGTTCTCTGAGCCTCCTGGATCTGTAGTTTGGTGTCTGACATTAATTGGGGGAAATTTTCAGTCATTAATGTTTTAAATATTTCTTCTGTTCTTTAACTCTTCTTTCTCCCTCTGGTATTCCCATTATGAATATATTACATATTTTGTACTTGTGCCAGAGTCTGTGGATATTATGTTTTTTTCCCCCAGTTTTTGTTCTCTTTGCCTTTGCTCGGGTGGTTTTTATTGTGATACACTCAAGCTCAGTGATTCTTTTTTCTCTTCAGCCATGTCCATTCTATTAATGAGGCAATCAAAATTCATTTCCATTATAGTGTTTTTGATCTATAGTATTTTTTTTGGTTCTTTCTTAGGATTTCCACCTCTCTGCTTATATTGCCTATCTCTTATTAAATACTGTCTACTTTATCCATTATAGCATCTCGATCAGATATCTTTTAAATTCCCTGTCTTATAAATGCAACATTCATGTCTGGTTCTGATGCTTGCTCTGTCTCTTCAAATTGTTTTTTGCCTTTAAGTATGCCTTGTAATTTTTTTTGAGAGTCAGACATGATGTACTAGGTCAAAGGAACTGCTATGAATAGGCCTTTAGTAATGTGTTGATGAGTTTTAGGGGGAGGGGAAACATCCTATAGTACTATGATTAGGTCAAAATCTTCAATAAGCCTATGCCTCTGGACTGTGAACTTCACAAGTGTTTCTCAGTTTTTTCCTCCCCCTTTTAGATGGAACAGGATGAAGAAAGTGGATTAGAGTTGGGTATTACCCTTCTCTCATGTGGAAGGTTATAGCTGACTGGAGTTGGGAATTTTTCTTCCTCAAGATTAGTTAAGCTGTAGTAATGCCCAACAGGTTAGACTCTTATTAACTAGTTTCTCCTGAGGGCAGGCATTTTTCAAAGAACATAGTACTTTCATGTTTTTTAAAGTGGTTCCTTTTCTTCTTCCCCTACTGGAAGCAAAAGGAGATTTTTCTTCAATATCTACTGGTTGAACTCCAGGAGGTAAAACTCACAAAAATATGAAGGGTTGCCTAAGACTGTGTCCCCCTGGAGTTTTTAACTCCCACACTTGTACACACTGAGCCTCCAGCAACTTATCAATTACAGTTCAGGTTTTCCTTCCCTGGTACTGGTTCCTGTAATGGATTCTCTTCATGAGTTTCTTTTCCAATAAGCAATGACTCCCTGTATTTTCCTGTTTAACTCCCCAGTCTTGTGGGCAGTGTCCTCATCTCTCTTATGGATCCAAGAAGAGCTGTTGAACTTTCAATCTATTCAACTCCATACTTGTTGTTCAAAGGATTGGCAACTTCCAAGCTCCTTCATGTGGAACCAGAAACTTGAAGCCACCTCAAAACTGTGCAAAATTATTAATATGCTGTATAACTTACAATAAAAGTTATATTCTTCAATTTTGTTAGATGTTCATCTTGCCATTTTGTTTTGATATCAACAAAATTGTATGCATATTTAATTTATGAATTAAAAATAAATATGAACATTATTTAAAATTCCAAAATAAAATTGTTGATCATATTTTATAAAAGAATTATACCAAAAAAGAAAATGTCATTCAAATTTTAATCAATTGCTGGCTAATATTGAGTGGCACTAAAAAAATTGAGAAACCAGAAACTGGAAGCCACCTCAAAACTGTGCAAAATTATTAATATGCTCTATAACTTACAATAAAAGTTATATTCTTCAATTTTGTTAGATGTTCATCTTGCCATTTTGTTTTGATATCAACAAAATTGTATGCATATTTAATTTATGAATTAAAAATAAATATGAACATTATTTAAAATTCCAAAATCAAATTGTTGATCATATTTTAGAAAAGAATTATACCAAAAAAGAAAAAGAAAATGTCATTCAAATTTTAATCACTTGCTGGCTAATATTGAGTGGCACTAAAAAAATTGAGTGTCAAAATTTACTTGCTTTGTCAAGAGAATTAAGGAAACTATTGAATGACTAAATATTTTATCATTTAGACATCACTATTATTCACCATTTTTATTTAAAAAAAGAGATGTAACATATCAATGCAAATATAAGACCTAAATAGTTATAGAGGGAAATACTGTTTAATTGCTCATGCTTTGGTGATTTTGCTTTTTATTTCTTCGTCCACCTTTTAAATACAGTAAAACATATAGACTCAAGCAAAATAGTTTCTTAAACTCATGACTTGAATTGGAAAATATTTAATTTATATAATCTCACTGAATAAACTGTTGGAAATATACATTTTTACATGTCCCCAAGACTTTTATGATTTTGTTGTTATCCAGCAGATTTATTAAGACAAACATTGAGAGAAAAGAGAGCAGAAAAGAATGTATGTGAATGTTTCTTTAAAATATCATATTTTATAATTATTGCCTGCCATGCATTTGTCCCACAATATCATATATATGATATGCTCATTAGTTTTTAGTCACTAGATATTTTAACTGTCAGTCTATTTATCACAAGGTTGAACTAAGTCAGAATTCCATACTGGAACTTTATTAGTTTCCCCATGGCTTTTGAAGATCAAGAAAATTTTCAAATTTTACCTAAGGATTCAGTATTAACCTTTATGCCACATGAAACTGCAGGTCTGTGAATATCTGTGGTTGACAGTCAGAGGCTAATGATTGGTGAACTGATGCTTTACAGGCACAGTTTCCTAAGGGTCATGGCATTCTCAGACTAACATTAAAAAGGTAAAATTGCATTTTGTTATGCCCAAAGGAAAGAAAAGGGTCTTTGTACATTTTGCAGTTGACCTTTCTTCCATGGGGATTCACAGGTGTTCTGCTCTGCATTGAGAGAAAAAGAAAGATATAAGTACATTGATTTTCCACAGGCTTTTTAGTAATGCTGAACTATTTTCTGGTTTGTACCATTAAAGTGTATTTTTTATTAGTTTCTAATATACAAAAATAATCATTAATTGAAAATCAATTACTTAATAATATGTTCCATAACTATTATATCTGGATTTTATTCTGCAACACAAAAGGGATATGGGGAGTTATTCTATAGGTTAAAAGTTTACCAAAGTCAGTAAATATTTCCTTCTTAACCTGACATCATTTTGGCCTTATCTGAAATCCATTTTGGTATCTCAGCAGGACTATAGAAATAGAAGTGTTTTTGTTTCCCTTTCTGATTTTTATAACTTTATTGTTATCATCACTCTCATTGAAGCTATTTTTCTTGGAGAAGCTGCTATCTTCTCTATATTTAATATTTTTATATTAAAATATAGAAAACAATTATAGGGAACACTTGGAAGAGAAAAAAAAGTTTCTGTCTATTTCCTGGAATACCAGGGAAAAAAAACGAAGAAAATGTTTTAATATTTTTCTTATAGGGCTAGAAATTTCCACATCAAAACTGTTTTCAATATTTGACACATAGTCTCTGACTTTACAGAAGGAGAAAAAGTAATTTGCTCACATGCTAATATATATTTACTATTTGGATATATCCATTCAAAATAACCTTCATATATATGTCTAAAAATTAATGTCAAGAATGTTGGATTAAATTTACAGCTAATGACAAAATGCAGACTGCATCCTTCTTTGTCCCATCATTGAATGAGTCTGGTGTGTACACGTGAAGAGGGCATTGAAGACAAAAAGCCCTGACTCCAAACCTGGCTCACCTACTAGGCTGTGTGGCCTTTAACAGATTTCTTATGATTTCAGAGGCTCAATATTCTGATCTCTAACATGAAGATAATTCCCACATTTTAAAATTGCTTATTCAATGAAACAGCATATATAAAGCACTTAGAAAAGTGGTAAGCATTCAATTAGTGATAATTAATAATAACAATAATAAATGACTTCAGGAAAAGTTTAAATCTCAATCAAATAATATTTACTACAATGTTCCTAGAAATTGTATTAAAAACATATAAAATGTGCTGCTAAACAGAAAATAAATAAAAGGTGTTTGAGAGGGTAGATCTTGAAGACATAGTCGTTCATTAAAAATGAAACTTTCTCCTTTATCTGGTTAGAGAAAAAGTAATTTGCTCACATGCTAATATATATTTACTATTTGGATATATCCATTCAAAATAACCTTCATATATATGTCTAAAAATTAATGTCAAGAATGTTGGATTAAATTTACAGCTAATGACAAAATGCAGACTGCATCCTTCTTTGTCCCATCATTGAATGTGTCTGGTGTGTACACATGAAGAGGGCATTGAAGACAAAAAGCCCTGACTCCAAACCTGGCTCACCTACTAGGCTGTGTGGCCTTTAACAGATTTCTTATGATTTCAGAGGCTCAATATTCTGATCTCTAACATGAAGATAATTCCCACATTTTAAAATTGCTTATTCAATGAAACAGCATATATAAAGCACTTAGAAAAGTGGTAAGCATTCAATTAGTGATAATTAATAATAACAATAATAAATGACTTCAGGAAAAGTTTAAATCTCAATCAAATAATATTTACTACAATGTTCCTAGAAATTGTATTAAAAACATATAAAATGTGCTGCTAAACAGAAAATAAATAAAAGGTGTTTGAGAGGGTAGATCTTGAAGACATAGTCGTTCATTAAAAATGAAACTTTCTCCTTTATCTGGTTATTTTACCTCAAAATAAGTGATATAATAGCAAGTTCACAGCTATTGGTCCCAAGTTTCCTTGATAGTAATTTTACAATTTTCACTAAATTATATTATCTAGGCAAATTTTTAAAAATGCTACTTTCAACCACCGTTTGGTTTTGTATACAGTTAAATGTTAGCCCATTTATTTTTTGTGCTTAGTAGTAAGAAGCACAATTAATTCCATTTTATTGTATTAGACTAACTTCTCTACATTCATTGCCTTTTAGTACTCTCAACAGTTTTAAGGAAAGTACTACATCTTAAACAATTTTACATATGATAATCATAAAGCACAGAGAGGCTAAGGAACTTGCATAGGGCCACACAGCCAGAAAGTGACTTAGCTCAGATCTGAACCAAGGCATTTTTTCTCTGGAACTCTAAATCTTAACCCAATACACCATGTTAATTAAAGGTCACAAATGAAATTAAAATGAGTCTATTTTACAGTATTGTGTTTTAATTAATATTTTAACTTCATTTTAGGTTAAACAAAATAAAATGCTGCTAAAAACAGAAGTTATATACATATATATATATATATATATTTGGCTGTACGTGGGCCTCTCACTGTTGTGGCCTCTCCCGTTGCGGAGCACAGGCTCCAGATGCACAGGCTTAGCAGCCATGGCTCACGGGGCCAGCCGCTCCATGGCATGTGGGATCCTCCTGGACTGGGGCACCAACCCGTGTCCCCTGCATCAGTAGGCGGACTCTCAACCACTGTGCCACCAGGGAAGCCCCAGAAGTTATATTTTAACTGTAATGCTTTTATATAACATGGACTATAGCTTCTCAAAGTTTATCTTAGAAGTGTATTTAAATATTTTCTTGAAAGAAGATTAATTTTAAATAATAGAACTTATATCTAAATAATTGAATTATCAATATTCTCTAAAACATAATATTTCTATTATTACAATTTTGAAAATATATGGTGTGGTGCTATAACTTTATCTTTTTAATGTATTTTTTGTTTACTTGCCGATATTTTATTTATGAAATTAGAGAGTGGCATAAACCCTTGAATGACAGTTGGCCAAGATAACATCTAATGCTTTGTGCAAATTGATTACATAAAACCTGCATTATCTTTAAATAATTTAATTGCCAATTTGCCAATATTTTCAATAATGTAATACTTCTATATTTACATTAAAATATATGATAGGAGTTGATACTTAAGTTTTGACTTCTTCAATTCTCACATTACCTATTTTTAAATTAATTTGGTTTTTGTTTACTTGGCACTTTCTTATAAAATTGGAGCAAGGCTTGTGCTGTAGGAAAGCACTTAGGCTAATTCCAATGACCTTATATAATTATCTCATAAGTTCAGGCTTCTACTAAGTCCCCTCTTCATAAACCATCATTATTTTTTCTCATTATAATGCTTAACAGTGCTCATTATAATTACCTATTTATTATTTATAATCAAAATAGTTACTGACCGGCCCTTATCTTGTTTGTAGTGTTGTCTAACACTAATCAAATAACCACAATCTATGCTCTTATGCTATTAAGTGTAAATGTCTTACCACTTATTTTCCTGTATAATAGATTTTCATAACTAGCTGCTCACTAATTTGTTCCAGAATGGATAAAGAAGATGTGGTATATATATATACAATGGAATGTTCTTCAGCCATTAAAAAGAATGAAATAATGCCATTTGCAGTAACATGGATGGACTTAGAGATTGCCATATTGAATGAAGTAAGTCAGATGTAGAAAGAGAAATATCATATGATAGTCCTTATATAAAGAATCCTAAAAGAAATGATAACAATGAACTTACTTACAAAACAGAAACAGACTCATAGACCTAGAGAATGAACTTATGGTTACCAGGGGTGAAGGGTAGGGGGAAGGAATAGTTAGGGAGTTTGGGATTGATATGTACACACTGCTGTATTTAAGATAGATAACCAGTAAGGACCTACTGTATAGCACAGGGAACTCTGCTCAATGTTATGTGGCACCCTGGATGGGAGGGGAGTTTGGGGTAGAATGAATACATGTATATGTATGGCTTAGTAACATTTTTGTGCACCTGAAGCTATCATATCATTGTTAATCAGCTATACCCTAATATAAAACAAAAAGTTAAAAACAAAAAACTTATCAAAAACTTAATATGTATTAGGCACAGTTAAAGTCTCTGGGAATAAACAGAAAAAAATTAAACACTAGTTTTTCTTAATGAGCATTCAGTCATATATACTAAGAGCTGTAAAGACTGAGTTAAAATCAAAATATAAGAAAGTTACAAATCAGCCTCTTCAGCTAATTAAAAAAGATTTCTGATTACCTGTATATGGGAAAGGTAGGAGGAAAAGTTTGGGTGTGAGCATATGTTCACTATGTTGATTGTGAAGAAGCTTTCGTGAGTGTATGCATATTATAAAATTTATTAAATTGTACCCTTAAAAATGCTCATTATAAACCTACTAACACAGTCAGTTCAAGATAATATAACTTGTTTGAACCATGCAGAATATATAGATTAAAATTAGAAATTACCACAGTTCAGGAAAGAGGGCACTGTTGTCTGAGATTGTCAGAGACAATTCTATGAGGATACTGGAAGTTGAAATTTCCCTTGAAGGATGGGTAAGGTGCAAAGAGATTAAGGGGTAAGAAGAGCACTTCATTGAAATATATAGTATTGTGGTTTTCAAACTTTGGTGAACATGAAAACCACCTGCAAGCTTGTTAACAATTTGTATATTTGGGTTGTACCTCCAGACAATCCTATTTAGATCTGAGGTAGGGTCTCAGATTTGCACTGAAGACAAAACAAAGCAAAAATATCTTGACCCCTGATTATTCTGATAAAGTTACTCTTTGGATCTCAGGCTGTAAGCAGGGAGGGATTCTCTGAAATCATGCTTGCATTGACTAAATATATAATGGTCAGAAATGATTCACTGTAACTTCTAAGTATCTACATATGTAAAACTTCAAGGAAAATGTCATGATGGAAGTTTGATTTTGAATTTCTAAATCCATTTTGGCACTAATCAACATCCAATCCAACTCAACATTTTCTATTATAATGCTGGATGAGAGTGTAATGAGTAATTGTTTATTTTAGTTCTGTATTATCAGTTGATGCTTTTATAAGTTTTCATTAAATTCTTGGCTTTGCATTTTTAAATGGTTATTTTTTTCCTAGAAAATAAAAAAAAACTTTTCACCTTTTTGTTCTATGAACAAGATGCAAATGCTTTGAAAATATGTTTTCTAATCAGATTTTTATAGACATATTGTGCACTGCTCAACTTTACTGGGCAGTTCAAAGTCAATTTGTATTATAATGCCTTTTAAAGGAAAATAAAGTAACAATCACATCTGGCTTAAGAAGTAAACAAATGAATTTCATTTTTATTTTGGGTCGACTTTTTCTCAAAAATTACTGATTTATGTGACTGTCAGGTATGAATGCATATAACACAACTTTCTCAGATTGAATCCAATTGATTTTCTATAATAATGTCAAACATTCAATACATCACTGGAGCAGTGAGACTGTGATAAATAATCCGTTCTAAAAGAAAGTGATTCTTTTCTCCTTAAACACATAGGTAAATATTGTTTTTCTCTTTCTATCTATAGAAGCTAATGTGTTCTGAGTCTTCAGTTTTAGAATGTTCTTAATTGCTAGCCACTTCCCATGAAAAATTGTTTCCTTATGACCTTACTTTCAGCATTACAATTGTTAGACTTGATTTAAGATCTTACTTAAGAGTTGATGGTATAGAACTGACTGTCATTCTACTTCGCAAAAGGTAGGAAATATACAATGTACCATGAAATTCTGGGAGTCCACTTTGATTGTACTTAGGAATACTGCAGAAGAGTAGCTTTGAAGGATACCATTTTTCCTGAAAAATAAAGCTAACAAGTTCCATATTTACACCCCTGAAGTATACCTCTTATGAGTTTTGCTATATTTAAGTATTATTTTTTGTAACAATCTTTCTTGGTCACTTACCATTACTTATATGAATGAAATAGGTAAAGCATAACAATTAATTTATACATTTCTGTTTTATAAGAGGTTGGTATTAAATGTGTTACTTTCTGTATTAATTTCTTATTCATTACTTTCTGTATTAATTTCTTATTCATTTTCTATCCTTGTTAAATTTTGTATAATTTGCCAGTACCAAATTTAAGCTGTATAAGCATCATTTGTATGATTTTAAAGCAATTTTTAAAATATTTGTGAAAAGATAACATCATATTAATGTTTCAAGAACATTAGAAATATCATTAGATATTAAGTGCAAAAGTGCAACTAGTAGAAGTGAGGCATATTTGGATAAGTGAAAGTGAAACACAGAAAGAAAGGGAATTAATTCACATCCATATCCCATGAATTAATATGATGTGATGAATATAATATATACTACTGTCATAAAGTTTTAAACAATGTTACCAATAATAATTACTAATACTCTGAGTGGTTATCAT
Organism: Neophocaena asiaeorientalis asiaeorientalis; assembly: GCF_003031525.2. Lineage (NCBI taxonomy): Eukaryota > Metazoa > Chordata > Mammalia > Artiodactyla > Phocoenidae > Neophocaena > Neophocaena asiaeorientalis. Next base: position 52,546 of record NW_020174054.1, read on the forward strand.
GAGCCATGAACTTTCTTAATGCTTTAAAATATTATCTTGTTTATCATACAAGAATCCTATCAAGAGATGTGGCTATTATACTCATTTTACAGATAAGTAAATTAAGATATAAATATGTTAGGTCACTTGCCCAAAATAATAATGTGGAAATAAGATTTAACCTTGGAGTCTGACTCTCAGGGCAACAATTTTGACCACTAAAACTGTCTTTTGCTTCTCATCCACACAATTAGATGGATATCCATGTATAGCAAATTGGCCATGTCTATTCTTTTACCTAGCTGATATACCTAAGACATCATTTTGCTTTCCTTTCCCTCAGATAATTCTATTTTAGACTCTTACATGGCAAAGCTACCTGTACATTTTATTAGATTTCTTGTCTTTTAAGTCTTTGTTATCACCCATTTATTCTGCATATCATAGCCCTATAGACATATTGATAAACATATTGATGCCTATCTCAGCCTCATTTCTCTCCAACTTTTCAAGGCTACTTTTTGAGAATAGGACACTGCATACATGGAGTTTAAAAGGCAATTTATTTCATCAGGTGGTCTATTATTTCCTGATTTTGCCTTGCATCCACACTCTTCCTTCCACTTTAAGTATTTTATGCCCTTCACTTAAATCTGTCTCAACTCTGTATTATTTGCCAATGACTACATGAGGATGTTAAAATATATAAAACTGATCATACATTATCCACTTATCTAGGCTTAGCTTTTCTATACAAACTTTTACTCTGAATTCCAATTAACAGTTACTGTGTTAACTCATTTGGCACCCATTTTACAATGGCTATATGTATTTTAAATTTTTGTCCCTTGATAAAATTCAAACTGATTAAGGGTTGATATCTTTTATTCCACTTTCAAAAAGCAATTTACATGTGAAGGCCTAAAGAAATTTTTTTATACTTGGTGAATATTTGCTATCAATTTGTTTTCTTAGAAAGTATTGAGTAAGAAATAGTAAAGAAATAATAAGAATAATATAATTAAATTTTCAAATAATTAAGCTAAGGTGCTGTTTCTCTCAGAGGATAAAAAAAGTTACTGCAAATCTAGTACAATACTTATATATAGTTTATTTCAGTAGTTAGAGAGAAAGCAGTGATTCTGACTTGTGGGGGGAATAATACTTGAACTTATTTTTGTAAGTGTGCTTATACTTATTTTTCTGAATTACACTATCACTCCTTCAAGCCAAAAAAAATGAATTTAATTTCATTCCACTACTTGAAGAAATGAGTGTGATTTTTTTTGATGTGATAAAGTTCACTTGATAAAAGTCCTCCTTTCCTATATTGACTTCTTACACATGCCACTTAAATGTAATAAAAGCAGAGAGCATTTTTAAAAAGGACAAAAAATGGGGCATTTTGGAAATTAAATACATTTACAATGTTTTAATAAGAAAACTATGACTAATAATTTCTGGCTACAATTTGTATGTTATATAATTAGCAAGAAGTTTTTTGGTTTTTTTTTTTCATATGTAGAGGATGTTTTATATGATATTTATGGAATGGTGAATTAATGTCCCAGGATTCCTTCTATGAGTGTGTTTCAGATGGTTGTTTTGTTGCCTAAAAAATAATCTTAAGAAACTTGAATTATTTTTTAGTTATTTTTTCTAATTTATTTACATATGATCAAAAAGTCTGTATGATAATGTGATTTTAACATATTTTGAAGACTTTTCTAAGATTGAATTGAAACATGAATTCCTGAAAAATATGTTGTAATATTTTTGTTGTTCTTTATTCTATAATTATTGAGAGATATGTGCCTAAAGCTATCACAATACCATTAGGCATACTTTTCCCATCTTTTCAACTTTCTGGGATTCTTGTGTTTTGGTAAAGTATCTTCTAAAATGCCACATAATTTTGATTATGTTCTATAATCCAATGATTATTAAATAGAAAATTTAGTTTATTAGTCTCTTGGCTCTAAGCTCTGTGTTTCTAAATGTTGATGACACACTAAATTTTTATCTTGGTTCATGTCTTTCTTCTGTATTTTAGGCTCATATATCCAATTGCCTTTATAATATTGCAAATTAGAAGTCACATATGTATCTCAGAATAAACATGATAAAAATATACTTTTGATCTTCTCTACCTAAATCTCAATCAGTTTTAAGTACTATAAATGACAGAATGTAAAAAAAAATAATAATAATATTTCATTGTCTTATTGAGGTGATTGGGGAGCTGGCAATTAAAAACTCACCTATCTCAGACTTGAAAGCTGGCAACTTATGTTATAACATGGCAGCTCTTGATATAAAGTGAGAAAATATTTGATTAAACTTTTATCAGCTGTACCTTGGTAGAAAGATTACAACCACTACCTAAAGCTGTAGCACAAGGAAAAATTACAGAAAATATTCAGACTATTACAGTTTATTGGCAGCTTTTTTCCAAGTCCTCCAAGGCATAAATGGGTTCATGCTAGCACTAGCTGGTCTGAAAACAGGAAGGAAGGAAAGATACCTTTAATAAGGATTGTGCTCACTGCCTGTGTTCACCAATATAAGTCACCTGAGAGTCCAGTTAACTTGGAACTTCCAGAGTTGACAAAATCAACTCCTCCTTAATCCCCCAATGAAGCAGCATCAATTTTAAATGGTAGCATCAAAAAGGTAGCTTTAGGGCTTCCCTGGTGGTGCAGTGGTTGAGAGTCCGCCTGCTGATGCAGGGGATGCAGGTTCATGCCCCGGTCCAGGAAGATCCCACATGCCACGGAACGGCTGGTCCCGTGAGCCATGGCCGCTGAACCTGCGCATCCGGAGCCTGTGCTCCACAACGGGAGAGGCCACAACAGTGAGAGGCCTGTGTATCACAAAAGAAAAAAAAAAAAAAGGTAGCTTTAGCAGGAGGTAAATTGTAGGCCTAAATTATTTTGACAAAACTTCTTTACTTTGATAGACATGTGTAATCCATGTACTTAAAATGAACAGGTTCACAATAATGTACTTCTACCCATTAAGTTAAAAGAGAAGACATGGCCAAAGGCACAGAAGTCTGAAAGTAAAAGAAAATTGTGTTCAAGTTTAAAGTTTACACCTAAGTAAGAATGTTGTTGAAATTACTTACCCATAGAAATGAGAAGAAGCAAACAGATTATTAAACTTCTTAGTATTTAATCTTTCTTTAAAAAGATTTTTGATAAAGAAATTTTCATTTAAGGTCTACATTAGTCTGTTACTATTAAATCATAAGGCAATCTTTAGCCACTTCTCACTCATGTGCACTTTAATTTTGCAAGTAGGAAGCTGGTTAAATTGCTATGGTACTAAGACACCATTAATATTACATACGATGAAATAACATAATTGTAGATTCTTGTTAAATGAGTATAATATATGAAATAAAAGAACTTTTTAATATTTATAAATAGCAAATGAAAGCTCTCTTCAGTTTTTAACTTCATGAAATCACATCAAAGAATAAAATACAGAGGAATAAACCTATCTAAGGAGACAGAAGACCAAAAACTTTTGGGCCAAAAGAGACTAAAAGACCAGTATTACCAAAAACTATGAGATGCTGCTGAAAGAAACTGAAGATGACACAAACAGGTGGAAAGATATACCATGTTCTTGGATTGGAAGAATCAATATTGTTAAAATGACCATACTACCCAAGGCAATCTACAGATTCAATGGAATCCCTATCATATTGCCAATGGAATTTTTCCACAGAACTAGAACAAATAATTTCAAAATTTGTATGGAAACACAAAAGGCACCAGATAGACAAAAAAATCTTGAGGAAGAAGAACAGAGCTGGAGGAATCACTCTCCCTGACTTCAGACTATACTATAAAGCTACATTAATCAAAACAGTATGGTCTTGGCAGAAAAACAGACATATAGATCAATGGAACAGGAGAGAAAGTCCAGAGATGGACCCATACACTTATGGTCAACTAATCTATGACAAAGGAGGCAAGAATATATAGTGGAGAAAAGGTAGTCACTTCCATAAGTGGTGCTGGGAAGACTGGAGAGCTACATGTAAAAGAATGATATTAGAACACACCATAACACTATACACAAAAATAAACTCAAAATGGATAGAAACCTAAATGTAAGGCCAGATACTATAGAACTCTTTAGAGGAAAACATAGGCAGAACACTCTCTGACATAAATCACAGCAAGAACTTTTTTTTTTTTTTGCGGTGTGTGGGCCTCTCACTGTTGTGGCCTCTCCCGTTGCAGAGCACAGGCTCCAGAAGTGCAGGCTCCGGACGCGCAGGCTCAGCAGCCATGGCTCACAGGCCTAGCCGCTCCATGGCATGTGGGATCTTCCCGGACTGGGGCACGAACCCGTGTCCCCTGCATCGGCAGGCGGACTCTCAACCACTGCGCCACCAGGGAAGCCCGCAAGATCTTTTTTGATCCACCTCCTAGAGTATTGAAAATAAAAGCAAAAATAAATGAATGGAACCTAATTATACATAAAAGTTTTTGCACAGTAAAAGAAACCATAAACAAGATTAAAAGACAACTTATGGAATGGGAGAAAATATTTGCAGATGTTGTGAACAACGAGAATTTTTTCCAAAATATACAAACCACACACAGCTCAATATCAAACAAACAACCCAAACAAAAAAATGGGAAGATCTAAATAAACACTTCTCCAAAGAAGACATACAGATGGCCAGCAGAAACATGAAATGTGCTCAACATCGCTAATTATTAAATAAACACAAGTCAAAACTACAGTGAGGTATCACCTCACATCAGTAAGAATGGCCATCATCAAAAAAGACTAAAAATAATAAATGTTGGAGAGTTTGGAGAAAAGGGAACCCTCCTACACAACCCTCCTACACAGAATATAAATTAGTGCAGCCACTACGGAGAATAGTATGGAGGTTTCTTAAAACATGAAAAATAGAGTTAACATCTGATCTAACAATTCCACTCTTGGACATATAACCAGAAAAGGCAAAAACTCCAATTCGAAAAAATACATGCACCCCAATGTTCAGAGCAGCCTATTTACAAGAGTCAAGACATGGAAGCAACCCAAATATTCATTGATGAATGGATAAAAAGATATGGTATATATATAGACACATGGGTATCTATATATGTATATACACAATGGAATATTAGTCATAAAAAGAATGAAATAACGTCATTTGTGGTAACATGGATAGACCTAGAGATTATCATACTAAATAAAGTCAAAGAAAGACATATATTGTATGACATCCCTTATATGTGGAATCTAAAAGGATGATACAAATAAACTGATTTACAAAACAGAATTAAACTCACAAAAATAGAAAACAAACATGGTTACAAAAGGAGAAAGTTGGGGAAGGATAAGTTAGGACTTTGGGATTAACAGACACACACTATTATACTTAGAATAGATAAACAACAAAAACCTACTGTAAGGCACAGGGAACTATATTCAATATCTTGTAATAACCTATAATGGAAAAGAATCTGTTAAAGAATATATATGTATCTATAACTGAATCACTTTGCTGTACACTTGAAACTAATACAACATCGTAAGTCAGCTATACTTCAATTAAAAAAAAGTAAAAATAAATTGCTAAGACCTATGTCAAAGAGCATACTACAAATTTTTTTTCTAGGAGTTTTATGGTTTCTGGTCTTACATTTAAGTCTTTAATCAATTTTGAGTTTATTTTTGTATATGGTGTAAGAAAGTGATCCAGTTTCACTCTTTTGCATATGGCTGTCCAGTTTTCCCAAAACCATTTATTGAATAGACTGTCCTTTACCCACTGTATATTATTGGCTCCTTAGTAGCAAATTGGTCATATACAAATATGGGTTTATTTCTGGAATCCATATTCAGTTCCATTGATATATATGTATCTGTTTTTGCACCAGGACCATACAGTTTTGATTACTATACCTTTTTATTATAGTTTGAAATCAAAAAGAGTAATACCTCCAACTTTGTTTTTCTTTTCTCTTTTTTTTACCAAGCTGTAGTACTTATTTATTGTAGTATTGCAGTACATATTATAGCATTGCAGTATTTATTTGTTGTATTAGTAATGTATTTCATATCTAGTTAGCAAGTGTAAAACTGTGTGACAGTTTGTCTTCTGTCTTTTTTTCATAATAAATCTTTTTCATTTGTTCATAGTTTTTATTTTTTTATTTTTATTGTTGTATAGTTGATTTACAATGTTGTGCTACTTTCTGCTGTCCAACACAGTTATACATATACATATATCCACTCTTTTTTAGATTTTTTACCAATACAGGTCATTACAGAGTACTGAGTAGAGTTCCCTGTGCTATACAGTATGTCCTCATTAGTTATCCAGTTTATATATAGTATTATGTATATGTCAACCCTAATTTCCCAATTTATCCCTCCCCTGCTTTCACCCCTGGTAACCATTAGATTATTTTCTACATCTGTAACTCTATTTCTGTTTTGTAAATAAGTTTATTTGTACCATATCTGTAACTCTATTTCTGTTTTGTAAATAAGTTCATTTGTACCATTTTTATAGATTCCACATATAAGTGACATCATATGATATTTGTCCTTCTCTGTCTGACTTACTTCACTCAGTATAACAATCTCTAGGTCCATCCATGTTGCTAAAAAAAATAATAAATAAAATTATTTTTTAAGGAACCTCCATACTGTTCTCCATAGGCTGTATCAATTTACATCCCCACTAACAGTGTAGAAGGGTTACCTTTTCTCTACATGCTCTTCAGCATTTATTTTTTGTAGATAATTTGTAGATAATTTGATGTTGGCCAATCTGACCAGTGTGAGGTGATACCTTATTTTGTTTCAATTTGCATTTCTCTAGTAATTAGTTATGTTCAGCTTCTTTTCATGTGCTTGTTGTCCCTCTGTATGCCTTCTTTGGAGAAATGTCTATTTAGATTTTCTGCCCATTTTTTGATTGGATTGTTTGTTATTGAGCTGTAGTAATTGTTGTATATTTTGAAGATTAATTCCTTGTGAGTTGCTTCATTTGCAAATATTTTCTCCCATTCTTTGGGTTATCTTTTCATTTTGTTTAAGGATTCTCTTGCTGTGCAAACGTTTTAAGTTTAATTGGGTCCCATGTGTTTTGTAAAGCTTTCGTTTCTCTGTGGAATCCGAATGAGAGCCTTGCAGGGTAGAGTGTTCTTGGATATAATATTTTTCCTTTTCATCACTTTAAATATATTGTGCCACTCCTTTCTGGCCTGCAGAGTTTCTGCTGAAATATCAGCTGATAACCTTACAGGGATTCCCTTGTATGTTGCTTGTTGCTTTTCCCTTGTTGTATTGATTTTTTTTTCTATGCCTTTATTTTTTGTGGGTTTGATTAATATGTGTCTCAGTGTGTTCCTCCTTGGGTTCATCTTGCATGGGATTCTCTGGGCTTCCTGGACTTGAGTGAAGGTTTTCTTTCTCATATTAGGGAAGTTTTTGGTTATAATATCTTCAAATATTTTCTCAGGCCCTTCTTCTTTCTCTTCTTCGGGGACCCTTATAATGTGAATGTAGGTGCGTTTAGTGTTGTCCCAGAAATCTCTGAGACTATCCTCATTTCTTTTCATTCTTTTTTCTGTATTCTGTTCTGTGGCAGTGATTTCCACCACCCTGTCTTCCAGCTCACTTATTTGTTCCTCTGCCTCAGTTATTCTGCTATTGATTCCTTCTAGTGTATTTTTCATTTCAGTTAATGTATCATTCATATCAGTTTGTTTGTTTTTTAAATCTTCTAGCTCCTTGTTAAACATTTCTTGTATCTTCTTGATATGGGCCTCCATCTTTTCTCTGAGATTTTGGATCATCTTTACTATCATTACACTGAATTCTTTTTCAGGTAGATTGACTATCTCCACTTCATTTAGTTGTTCTTTGGGGTTTTTAGCTTGTTCATTCATTTGCAACATATTTCTCTATCATATCATTTTGTCTAACTTTCTGTGTTTGTGGTCTTCTTTCCAAGGGTTGCAGGATTGTAGTTTCTCTTGCTTCTGGTGTCTGCCCCCTGGTGGATGAGGTTTGTCTAGGGTCCTGAGCAGGCTTCCTGGTCAGAGTAACTTGTGTCTGCCCTCTGATGTGTGGAGCCAGGTCTTGTCCCTCTGATGTGCAGGGCAATGTAAAGGAGTGTGTTTTGAGATAGTTTTGAACTCAGTAAGACTTTAGGTAGCCTGTCTGCTTATGGCTGGGGCTGGGTTCTTTTCTTGCTGGTTGATTGGCCTGAGGTGTTCTAGCTCTGGAGCTGAAAGGTTGTTGTTTGGGGTTGGGTCTTGGTGCCGAAATAGAGACCTCCAGGAGAGCTCATGACTATCAATATTCTCTGGAGCTTCTGCCACCCGTGTCCTTGCCCCTACAGTGAGTTACATCTAACCCCCACCTCCTAAGGAGACCCTCCCAGACCCCTAGTTAGGTCTAGCCCTGGTTCCTATGGAGGTAGTGCTTTGTGCTGGGTACCAAATCATGTGAGGCCTTGTGTGCACCTTCCAAGAGTGGGGTCTCTGTTTCTCTCAGCCCTGTGAAGCTCCTGAACTCAGGTCCCAATGGCCTTCAAAGCTAAATGCTCTGGTGATTCTTCTTCCTGATACCTGACCCACAGAATATCTTGGATGGCTATTTTTACCTGGGAACATCCCTGTGTAGTCTCTGTATGTTTAATATTTTTTGGTGTAAGGGCTGTTTTTAGTATGGATGTCTGCCACCTCTTTTCTCAGCATATGCTGGCCATTATCCTATTGATTGGAGGTGTGACTGATGTTGTGGTGAACTGAGCCTGCACTGTATATTGAGTGGGGTCTCCCCTTTGCTCTCTGGTTGTTACTGCCCTGTCAGGGGCAGGGCTGTCTCCCTAGTTGTTGGAGTAAAGGCTCTCAGATATGTTTCTGAGCTGTGATCCTTGGTGTGAGGTAGATGGGACTGGAGCATTTGTACTGGGAGAGAAGCCACTGAGTTTTCCTACTCTGGAGCTGTTCACTTGTGAGTGTACTCTGTTGTGTCACTTTTCACCCATTGTGCTGGCTCACAGATTACACTGTTGCTGAAACTGCTTTCAGCCCCACCTTAACAATGGGTATGCCAGTGCTTGGCCCTGGTGTCTCTCAGGCATTGTTTTCATCAGACCACCAGTGCAGATCCACTGAATTCATGTCCCAGGACTGTAATAATCTTGTACCTAGACCTGCTGTGGAAACAATGGAGGTAGCTCTGATTCTGACTGGGTCCAATCCCCACATGTGGGTGCCCACAAAGTCCACAGCTGCTAAACCTAAACCTGTCTCAGCTGCAAGAGCACTCGTCCATTTGAACATTCTGCAGATCCTGAGTTTATGAAGACAGTAAGAGGGGTGTGAGTCTGTGGTTCCTGTAGGAGAGATTTCAGTTTTTCTTCCTTAGTTGCATAGCCCGTAGAGCTCAGCAGTTTTTTCAGTCCCTCCTCTGCATGCGTTCCTCCCACCAGTGTCTGTTTCTGAGGCAGCCCCAGAGCACAGGCACCCACCCAGGCAGGCGGGGGCAGAGGCATCGAGGGGTATGGCACACGAGCCCACCAGGACTAGCAGTTCAGAGGAGGTTTTGGCAGGGAAGGCAAGCCAGCCTCCCAGGACCACAGGACCAGAGGACACTGGGGAGAGGGGTGGGTGAGGCTTCTCAGGCGGACACCCCTCCTAGTGCTCACAGAGGCGGGGTCAGTGCATGGGGAAGAGGGCTGCAATGGTGACCCTGCCCCTTGTGCACCTTTCAACAATGACAACCTGCTTCTATGGAGGCTCGGGCTTCTTCCACAAACTTTCCCGGTTGTGGATCCTCTTACTCCTGTCCTTTCAAGCTGTCTGTTCATAATCAGCAGCTGTCCCCTCCCTGGGTCCACTCTCCAAACCCCACATCCCAGCACACAGCCCCCTTCCACACCAGCAGACACACAACTCAGGCTGGAGCATTCAGGGCTGCAGCAGGAACCATCCATGTAAGTCTTACTTTGTCTTGCCTGCCAGACGGGATGCTGCACTGTCTTTTGAGTCCCCGAAGCTCCCTCTCTGTCCCAGGTGATCCTCCCACTGGTGACAGGGCTTCACTGAGTGTGGGAACCTCTCCTTTCCTTCAGCTCCCCCCATACAGTGGTGCACGTCCCATCGTGTATCCTCTTTCCTTTTTTTCTTTCTTTCATCCTACCTGGTAGTGTGTGGATTTTTTCTTGTCCTTTTAGGTGTCCAAGTTTCTCTGCTCATGTTCAGCAAGTGCTCTGTGAGTATTTTTCTATTTGTATAATAGATATATTCTTGATGTACTTGTGGGGAGAGTTGGATTCCATGTCCTCCTATTCTACTGTCTTGACTCCACCTTGTTTTTCTTTCTTAAGGTTGTTTTGGCTATTCAGAGTCCTTTGTGATTTGATACAAATTTTAAGATTATTTGTTCCAGTTCTATGAAAAATGTCATTGGTATTTTGATAGGAATTACAATTGAATCTGTAGATTGCCTCTGGTAGTACGGGCAGTTTAACCATATTAATTCTTGCAATCGATGAGTATCTTAACATTAATTTGTATTGTCTTTAATTTCTTTAATCACTGTTTTATACTTTTCAGAGTATAGGTCTGTCATTTCCTTGCTTAAAATTATTCCTAGGTATTTTATTCTTTCTGATGCAATTGTAAATGGGATTGCCTTTTTAAATTTCTCTTTCTGGATGTTTCTTTCACTGTTGATTATTATGTTAGCTGAGGGTTTGGCATATATCACCTTTACTATGTTAAAGTATATTCCTCTATACTTACATTGTTAAGAGTTTTTATCATAAATGGATGTTTAATTGTATTAGCAGTTTTAAAGTCTATTTTGTCTGATATAAGTATTGCTACACCTGCTTTCTTTCCATTTCTATTTTCTTGGAATATCTTTTTGCATCCCTCTATGTGTATATTTTATGGTTTTTTTTTTTTTTTTTTTTTTTTTTTTTTTTCGGTATGCGGAACTCTCACTGTTGTGGCCTCTCCCGTTGCGGAGCACAGGCTCCAGACGCACAGGCTCAGCAGCCATGGTTCACGGGCCTAGCTGCTCCGCGGCATGTGGGATCTTCCCGGACCGGGGCATGAACCCGTATCCCCTGCATCGGCAGGCGGACTCTCAACAACTGCACCACCAGGGAAGCCCTGTATCTTTATATCTGAAGTGAATCTTTTGTAGGCAATATAAATAGGGGGCTTCTTATTTTAATTCTTTATGGCTTTTGATTGAAGCATTCAGTCCATTTATATTTAGAGTAATTATTGACAGGTATGTACTTATAGCCATTTTGTCAATTGTTTTCTGGTTAATTTTGTTGTTCTTCTCTTTTTATTTCTTCCTATCTTCCCTTGTGATTTTATAGAGCTTTCTTTAATTTTATGTTTATTTTCCTTTCTCTTTATTTTTTTTGTATTTGTTGTAGGTTTTTGGTTTGTGACATTGATATATAATAACCTATATATGTAACAGTCTATTTTAGGTGGATAGTCACTTAAGATTGAGCATATTCTAATAGTACTACATTTACTCCATTCCCCCCATGTTTTATGTTTTTGATCATATTATACATCTTTTTATTTTGTGTATTGCTAAACTTATTATTTTAGATGTATATGATTTTACTACTTCATACTACTTTTAACTTTTATGCTAGCTTTATAGGTGGTTGATCCACTACCTTTATTATATGTTTGTCTTTTCCAGTGAGATATTTTTCATAATTTTCTTGTTTCTAGTTATGGTATCTTTTTCATTTAAATAAGTCCTTTTCACATTTCTAGTAAGACTAGTTTAGTGGCAATGGCTCCTTTAGTTTTAGCTTGTCTGGAGAACTCTATATATCCTTCAATTCTGAATAATCACTTTTCCAGGTAGAGTTTTCTTGGTTGTAGTATTTTTTTTTCTTTCAACCCTTTAAATATATCATTCTAGTCCTTCTGACCAGTAAAGTTTCAGCTGAGAAATGAACTGAAAGTCTCATGGGGGTTCCCTTGTTCATAAGTAGTTGTTTTTCTTTTCTGCTTTCAAGAGTCTCTATCTGTCTTTTAACTTTTGATGTCTTAATGATAATATGTATTGGTGTGGGTCTCCTTGGGTTCTTCTTGTTTGGAACTCTGTGATTTCTGGACTTAGATGTTTGTTTCTTTTGCCGAGTTAGGAAAGTTTTCAACCATTGTTTCTTTTAATAGGTCTTCTGTCCCGTTTTCTCTCTTCTTCTTCTGCGACCTCTATAATATAAATATTAGTACGCTTGATGTTGCCTTACAGGTCCCTTAATCTATCCTCATTTTTTAAAATACTTTTTTCTTTTTAATGTTCCAAATGAGTGATTTTTCAGTACCCTGTCTTCCAGATTACTGATCCCTTATTCTGCATGCTGTAATCTGCTATTGTTTCCCTTTATTGTATTTTTCATTTCATGTATTGTATTCTTTAGTTCTGATTGGTTCCTGTTTTATATTTTCTATCTCTTTGTTGAAGTTCTCACTGAGTTCATCCATTTTTCTCCTGAGTTTGGTGACATTTTTATGACTATTTCTTTGAACTATGTATTGGTGAAGTATTTATTTCTATTTTATTTAGTTATTTTCTGGGTTTTAGTCTTGTTTTTTCATTTGGAAGGTATTCTTTTTCTCCTGATTTGCCTAACTCTCTGTGTTTGTTTCTATGTATTAGGTATTTTAGCTACTTCTTCCAACCTTGAAGGTGTGGCCTTACATAGAAGGGGTCTGTGGGGCCCAGTGGTGTAATCTCCCCTGATAACCAGATCCAGGTGCTCCAGGGGCACCCCTGTTTTGGCTGTATGTACCCTCCTGTTACATGCTGAGACTTCTGCAGTTGTGCTGATGGGCAAGGCTAGCTCCAGACCCAGCTGGCTGAGATGTCATTCTGTGACTGTTGTGGGTGCACTGATGTGCATGGCTGGCCCTTGTTACAACCAGCTATAAGGACCAGTTAAGACTATTCTAGGTGTGCTTGTGTATGTGGCTGTGTCCCCCAGAGCAAAAGCCACTTTGAAGGGGTGCTGGTGCCACCTGGTGTAGTCCACTGGGTGGGGTGAGCTGGGTGCCAGTTTGGACGGCCCAGCCAGAGCATCAGTGTAGGGTGGGGCAGGGCACACAGTTGTAGCTTGGGTAATTGAGAGTGATAGATATGACACTCTCCAGCACCAGGCCAGCTAGGTGGAAGAAAAGTTAAAAAGAAAAGAAAAAGATAATGACAGTGGCCAATCTTTCATCTCTGGAGAAAGCTCCACCAGATCCCTACCCCTCTGGCACCACCCTAATATTAGCCCATGAATCTTCTTCTTATATGATCCAGGTACGTTTCAAGCTGCTGCATCTGTGCTGGAACAATGTTACGTAAAAGTGAGTTTGTGTATGAGGCTTTCAAGAGCAGAGTCTTGGTTTCTTAGACATAAGCCCTGTTGGTTTTCAAAGCCAGATAATGTGGGGTTCATTTCTTTGATAGTGGTCCCCTGGGCTGGGAAGCCTGATTGTTAACTCTGACCCCTTCCTCCTTAGGGGGGACCTCCATGGTTGTGGCATCCCTCCTGTGGGTCACCACATTAGAGGTATGGTTTCTGACTACATCTCTACTATCTGTAATTGTGGCCTTTTCTTTATATCCTTAGTTATAGACAATCTGTTCTGTTTGTCTTCAAGTCATTCTCAGAGATAGTTGTTCTAAATGTAGTTGTAGTTTTGGTGTGTCTGTGAGTGGAGGTAAGCTCAGAATCTTCCTATTCTGCCATCTTGATACTGACTCCCATAAACATTTTTGAATAGATTAAATTTGTCTTTTCTGTCCTCTCAGTTTCTCCTGGTCTGATGTCTGCTTTGTCTTTACACCATACAGCAGCTGATCATTTTCCTGTATATAAATTTATGCATTGAGTATTCTTCAGGAAACTCTCAAGCTCTCCCTGTTGTATCTAGACAGATAGCTTCATACACTTTTGAGATATTACACTCTCATTGAATGTTGGCTCCTTAATTTACTATTTGATATTTTAACAGTTTTATTGAGATATAACTAATATACAGCTCACCCATTTAATGTACAATTCAACTTTTTTTAGTATGGTTAAAAGTTCAGCAACCTTAGCAATAATCAAATTTAGAATGCTTTCCTCATCACTCTCCATTTACATGGAATACCTTTTTCCATCCCCTCACTTTCAGTCTGTATTTGTCTCTAGATCTGAAGTGGGTCTCTTGTAAACAGCATATATGTGGGTCTTGTTTTTCTATCCATTCAGCCACTCTATATCTTTTGGTTGGGTCATTTAATGCATTTACATTTAAAGTAATTATTGAGGGCTTCCCTGGTGGTGCAGTGGTTAAGAATCCGCCTGCCAATGCAAAGGACACGGGTTCAAGCCCTGGTCCAGGAAGATCCCACATGCTGTGGAGCAACTAAGCCCATGTACCACAACTACTGAGCCTGCACTCTAGAGCCTGCAAGTCACAACTACTGAGCCCATGTGCCACAGCTACTGAAGCTCGCCTGCCTAGAGCCTCTGCTCGGCAATAAGAGAAGCCACTGCAATGAGAAGCCCGTGCACTGTGATGAAGAGTAACCCCCACTCACCGCAACTAGAGAAAGCCCGCGTACAGCAATGAAGACCCAACACAGCCAAAAATAAATAAAATTAAAAAATAAATAAATTTAAAGTAGTTATTGATATGTATATTCTTATTGCCATTTTGTTCATTGCTTTGGATTTGTCTTTGTAGGGTTTTATCTCCCTTCCTTCTTTTGTTTTCTTCTCTTGTGATTTGATGACTATCGTTAGTGTTATGTTTGGATTCCTTTTACTTCTTTGTGAGTATATCTATTATAGACTTTTGGTTTGCAATGACCATAAAATTTTTGTATAGTAGTCTATATATATACATGATTGTTTTAAGTCAATGATCTCTTAATTTCAAATGCATTTAAAAAACATTGCATTTGTACTCTCCTGCCCTCATGGCTACTGTTTTTGATATATTTTACATCTAATTGTCTTATGTATCCCTTAACTGCTTATTGTGGGATACAGACAATTTTACTACTTTTGTCTTTTAACCTTCCTACTAGATTTGCATGTGGATGATTTCCTACCTTTACTGAATATTTACTTTTACAGGTGTGCTTTTTCATTTTATAATTTTCTTGTTTCCAGTAGTGGTCTTTTCTTTTTCACCAAGTTCCTTTAATATTTGTTGTAAATCTGGTTTGGTGATGTTGAATTCTTTTTGCTTTTGCTTGTCTGTAAAGCCTTTGATTTCTCCATCAAATCAATGAATGAGAGCCTTTCTGGGTAGAATTTTCCTGGTTGTAGATTTTTTCCTTTTATCACTTTAAATATGTTGTGCTATTTCCTTCTGGTCTGCAGAGTTTATCCTGAAAAATCAGCTGATAGCCTTATCAGAGTTCCTGTGTATGTTATTTGTTGCTTTTCTCTTGCTGCTTTTAATTTTCTCTGTTTATCATTTTGTCATTTTGATTACAATGTGTCTTGGTGTGTTCCTCTTTGAGTTAATCCTATATGGGACTCTGCATTTCCTTGACTTGAGTGATGGTATCCTTTCCCTGGTTAAGGAAGTTTTCAGTTATTATGTCTTCAAATATTTTCTCAGGCACTTTCTATCTCTCTTCTCCTGGGACCTCTATAAAGAGAATATTCATGCACTTAATATTGTCCCATAGGTCTCTTAAACTGTCCTCATTTTTTTAAATTCTTTTTTCTGTTCAGTGGCTGTGATTTCCACTACTCTATCTTCCAGTTCACTGATTTGTTCTTCTGAATCATTTAGTCTACTATTGATTCCTTTTAGTGTGTTTTTCATTTTAGTTATTGTATTTTCATCTGTTTGGTTTTTGTTTATATTTTCTAACTCTGTTAAAAACCTCTGACTGTGCATTTATTCTTCTCCTGAGTTCTTTGATTATTTTTATTATCATTACTCTGAACTCTTTCTTAGGTAGATTGCCTATCTCCACTTCACTTCATTCTTCTTCTGGGGTTTTATCTTTTTCCATCATCTGAAACGTATTCTTCTACCACTTCATTTTGTCTAAGTTGCTATTTGTATTTTTATGTATGTGGTAGGTTAGTTATGCTTCTCAACCTTGGAGAAGTGTCCTTCTGTAGGAGACAACCTATGTATCCCAGCAGTATACTCTCATCTTGTCACCTAAACTATATACTCTAGGGGTTCCCCCTTAGAAGGCTGCATGGGTCCTTCTGCTGTGGTGGGCTGACTGTGTGTGCAGTCTGGTAGGCTTGATTGGCCTCTAGCCTGGTTGATTGCTAGACCATGCATTATGTGAATGCTGCTGGCTGCTGTAGGGCCTGGTCATGTGGTGGCTGGTTTCAGAAGCCTAATTGGTACTGGGATTAGTGCTGCCTCACTGGTGGTCAGAATCAACTCCCAAAGGCTGCTGCCCAGTCACTGGCAATTGGAGGTAGGTCCTTGCATTAGTGATGGACTAATGGCAGACAGAGCTGGTTCCTGTAGTCTGGCTGCAGAGACCAGGGATCCCCAGAGCTTGTTTCAGATTGTTGGTTCGGTGTGCAGTTCCTGACACAGCTGGGTATGGGGTTTGGTGTGTCCCTAAGGTTTTGTTGGCTTGCTAGTGGCCAGGGCCAGGACCCATCTTGTCCCAGAGTAGGGTCTGGAATGCTGTGGCTGGGCTGAGTCTGCAGGCTTTAGGATCATAGTTTTCTGTGTCTGTTGTCTCCCTGGTGGTGGGTCTGGTGTGTGAGGCTTGTTTAGAGATGAGTGCAGGGCTTCCCTGGTGGCGCAGTGGTTGAGAGTCTGCCTGCCGATGCAGGGCACACAGTTTCGTGCCCCGGTCCAGGAAGATCCCACATGCCACAGAGCGGCTGGGCCTGTGAGCCATGGCTGCTAAGCCTTCACGTCTGGAGCCTGTGATCCGCAACAGGAGAGGCCACAACAGTGAGAGGCCCATGTACTGCAAATTAAAAAAAAAAGAAAAGATAAACAAAGATGAGTGCAGATTTTCTGGAGGGAAGGGCAGGTGTCTGCCCACTGGTGAGTGGAACTGGGTCTTGGGCTTCTGGTGAGCAGGACCTTGTATAGGGGCTTGTCTAGAGGTGGTTTTGGGCTCAGAAAGTCTTTATGCAGCCTACCTGCTAATAGGTAAGGCTGTGTCTCTACCCATTTAGTTGTTTGTTTGAGGCATCCCTGCACTGGCACCTACAGGCTGTTGGGTGGGGCCAGACCTTAACATTAATGAGCCAAGATGGCAGCAACCAGCAGAGATATTCATGTAATTGAACTTTCCCAAATATGTTTACTACCAGTGCCCATGCCCCCTGGGGGAGCCACAAACCACCCCCCACCACCTCTCCAGGAGATTCTCCAAGACCAGCAGGTAGTTCTGGCCCAGAGTCTTATCAAATTACTGCTCTTGCCCTGGGTCCTGGTGCATGTGAGATTTTGTGTGTGCCCTTTAGGAGTGAAGTCTCTAGTTCTTCCAGTCCTGTGGGGTTTCTGCAATTAAGCCCCACTGGCCTTCAAACCAAAGGCTCTGGGTCTCATTCACCCAGTGCTTGACCTCCCAGACTGGGGAGCCTGATGTGGGCCTCAGAACTCTCACTCCTGTAGGAGAACCACTGCAATACAATTATTCTCCAGTTTGTGGGTCACCCATCCAGGGGTTATGGTATTTTATTATACCATGATTCTGCCTTTCCTACCTGTCTCATTGTGGTTCTTTCTTTATGTCCTTAGTTGTAGAAAATATTTTCTGGTAGGTTCCAGTCTTTTTCATCAATGGTGCCCTGCAGATCGTTGTGATTTTGGTGTGCTTGTGAGAGGAGGTGAGCTCAGGATCACTGTACTCCACCATCTTGGTCACTCTCTGCAATATTTTTAAATTTCAGTCTCCTCAGGCAAGGGAAACAAAAGAAAAAATAAACAAATCAGATTGCATCAAACTAAAAAGTTTTTGCATAGTGAAGGACACCTTCAACAAAAAGAAAAAGGCCTTCTACTGAATGGGAGAAAACATTTGCAAATGATATATCTGTTAGGAGGTTCATATCCAAAATATATGAAGAATTTACACAACTCAACATCAAAAAATTAAACAATCTCGTTCAAAAATTGGGCAGAGGGCTTGAATAGACATTTTTTTCCAAAGAAGACATGCTCATAGCTAACAGACACATGAGAAGATGTTCAACATTTCTAATCAGGGAAAAGCAAATCAAAACCACAATGAAATATGACCTCACACCTGTCAGAACTGCTCTTATCAAAAAGACAACAAATAACAAATATTGGTGAGGATGTGGAGAAAAGGAAACCCTTGTGCACTGCTGATAGGAATGTAAATTGGTACAGTCACTATTGAAAACAGTATGAAGTTTCCTCAAAAAATTGAAAATAGAACTATATGATCAAGCAATTCCACCTCTTGGTATTTATCAGAAGAAAAGGAAAACATTAATTTTAAAAGATATATACACCCTTATGTTCATAGCAGCATTATTTACAATAGCCAAGATATGGAAGCAACTGAAGTGTCCATTGATAGATGAATGGGTAAAGAAGATATGATTGATATGTATACACACACACATACATACACACACACAAATATGAAATGGACTACTACACAGTGATAAAAAAAGAATGAAATCTTACCATCTGCAAGAACATGGATGGATCTAGAGGAAATTAAGCCAAGTGAAATAAGTCAGAGAAAGACAAATGTCATATGATTTCACATTTATGTGGAATCTAAAAAACAAGACAAATGAACAAACATAAGGAAACAAAAACAGAGTCATAGATACAGAGAACAAACTGGTGGTTGTCAGAGGGGTGGGGGTTAGGGGGTTGGGCAAAATATGTGAAGGGGATTAAGAAGCACAAACTTCCAGTTATAAAGTAAATAAGTCACAGGGATGTAATGTACAGTATAGAGTATATAGCTGATAATATTGTAATACTTTGTATAGAGACAGACTAGACTTACTGTTGAGATCAATTCATAATGCATAGAAAAGTCAAATCAGTATGTTGTACACCTAAAACTAATATAATATTGTATGTGAACAATAAATTTAAAAATATATAAAAGGATGGAACAAACAAACAAAATATTTATGGATTCACAGATATAAAGTTTAGGAATGGAGTAATTTCTCAAAAGAAAGGAATGAAGTTCAGAATGATAACTTGATAAGATTTACTTTGTCTAATTCAGATTAACCTTTTTTGTTTGCTGGTACTCTAGTACTGATTGTTTACTGTGAGAGCCAATTTATCAGTAGCCCCAAGAATGTTTGCATTACTCAGGAGAAAAAATTTTAAAAAGTCATAAGAATACTTGTTTATATTTGCCTAATGTCACAAAATAAAATTTGTAAAAAATCCAGAATGTAACTTTCCTGATTGGTGATGAGGTTAAATAAACCACAAGTAGGAGAAATATAATTTATAGACATGAAGAAACTTTTTGATACTTAAAAAATTATTGCTAATAAAAAATAGGAGTGCTTTTAAAAAGTGATAATGGGGGCTTCCCTGGTGGTGCAGTGGTTGAGAGTCCGCCTGCCAATGTAGTGGATGCAGGTTCATGCCACGGTCCGGGAGGATCCCGCATGCCGTGGAGCAGCTGGGCCTGTGGGCCATGGCCGCTGAGCCTGCGCATCTGGAGCCTGTGCTCTGTGGCAGGAGAGGCCACAGCAGTTAGAGGCCTGTGTACCGCAAAAAAAAAAGATCTAGAATAAAGCATGCCACAGACGACAATTAGGAATCAGCAGGACTCAAGAGCTTTTATGCCATTTTGGATTTTATGTGTTTACAAAGCTGCAACCTATTGGCATTTAATTCCATATTTACTGTTTCTTGTGTCTCATTGCACAGCAGGACATGGAATGAGCAATAAACATGTTATCATAAGTATTGTACTGAATGATAATTTAATTAAGTCACAACTTAAAAGAAGTCTTTTTTTGTGTCACCCTTAGGTTTTATATCCTCAACTCATTTATTCATTTTGTCAATTTATCCACACTGAATTACAAAAATATACTAAAATAATTTAATGCATAAAAATTTTCAGAATAAAAAATTTATTTTTAATATATTAGCACATAGGAGAGTTATTTGATCTTTGACTTGAAAAATTATATAAATATGTAATTTACTATGCTAACTGACTGGTTTACTTATAATCATAGTGAAGTTACATAAAAAGAATATCAAAGAAATAGTACAAATGTTTCATTTGAATTTCATTCAATATATGTATATTTTAATTATTCTTTGAATTTACATGATCAAATGATTTTATCTAGGACTTAAAAGGAAATTAATTTTTCATTGACAATCTATCATATAATTTATATATTTGGTAATGAATGGTTGTTTAGGTAGCTCATTTTTCACAAGAGAATATTATTCACCTGAAACTATATGAATGAAGTAAAATTATAAAATTATAATTATGTTAAGTGTACTGTTTCTGTAAGTAGGATTATAAGGGAAGGGAGAAAAGGTGCAGAGAAAATATATAGAATTTTCAAACTTTATACTGTTTAAAATATAGAGAAATTAAAAAACCTGGAGACTTTGTTGCAAATTCATGTTAAAAGTGAGAAGAAAATTAACAGAATCATCCATTAGTCACAAAGGAAGTCTGGATGGAACTTCAAATTTTGCTTGATAATAGTAATAATGAAACGAATGATATGGCAAAGAGGTGGAGCTCACATCTGAAGAATTTACATCAAAATGAGGAAAATAGAGATTAATAATTAACCTGGTCAAGAGGAATTTCAAATTCTGAAAACAGTTAATATATATCCAACCAAGCAAGATCTCAGTTTGAAGAAACTTAACTAAGACAAGGAAAAGATACATAGATCACCTGGATCCAGATTAGAGTGATAATCACCTGACATAAGGAATTCTACCTATCTTGGGCAGAAGAAGTAGGGATATAGTCAAAGGTTTTGAATAAGAAACTGAAAACCTAAGTAACAATATCTTGATAGCTCAAGTTTTAAGGAATCTTGATATATATCTTCTTCCCAATTTTAGAATTGGTTTCAAACACAGGTAGTCCTGAACATATGAGTGAGTGTTTACAGTAAAATATGGATGAAGAATGGAGGAAGACAATTTTGAATGGAAGCAGGGAATTACCATTATATGTCAAGGCTTTTTACTACAAAATCTGTGATTAACTTTTGGAAATTATAGTTTAGTTAAATTTAAACATATAGACTTGAGTCAGGGAAATGGGGTTTTCAATTAGTTTTGTGTC
This sequence comes from Neophocaena asiaeorientalis asiaeorientalis, assembly GCF_003031525.2. NCBI lineage: Eukaryota > Metazoa > Chordata > Mammalia > Artiodactyla > Phocoenidae > Neophocaena > Neophocaena asiaeorientalis. Next base: position 73,861 of record NW_020174054.1, read on the forward strand.
CTTCAGCAAGGTATCAAACATCGCTTGAGTTAATTGACCCGTAAAATGCACTTAATGTGTCCTTAGAGAATCTTTGTAATAATTAAGTCAAATAATATGTTAAAGTACCTATCACAATGCTGATGGCATATTAAATGTTTTAACATGCTGCTTTCCTTTAGCTAATATTACTTCTGCCTGTCTTTATATTAATACATATTATGTGAAACATTAAGTATACAAATATAAAGAACGATGAAGACATCAGATATAGTTTTCAAAAAATAATGAGGTATTTGAAGTATTTTAAAAGTCCATTAAAAATGTTTTAAGTTGGGCTTCCCTGGTGGCGCAGTGGTTGAGAGTCCATCTGCCGATGCAGGGGATGCGGGTTTGTGCCCCGGTCCGGGAATATGCCGCAGAGCGGCTAGGCCCGTGAGTCATGGCTGCTGAGCCTGCACGTCTGGAGCCTGTGCTCCACAACGGGAGAGGCCACAACAGTGACAGGCCCACGTACCGTAAAAAAAAAAATGTTTTAAGTTATTTTCCTGAAGGATGAGATCTTTATTTATCCTGTATTTTAAATAATCTTACAAAATTCAGAAAAAAAAGTCAGCTTGAAGGGTGCCCATGGAATTTAATATTAACGTTGTATAATCTTGTAGGAAGATGAGGTGGTAGCATTATTTACAGTATAATATTAGTATCTAAAATCTTGTTCTTCAGACATGATACTGGGTTAAGAGCCCTAGGTCTTTAGTCTTTAAAGGAAAGGATGCTTTTGAGAATTTTGGTAGAGCATTACTAAGTGGCAAAAATATCAGATAATGTAAGATTCTTCATAATTTCTTTTAGAATCAAAGAATGAGTTAAGGAGATGTTAGTATTAGTTTGTTCTACAATTTATCTTAGGTCAGTAATACGATGGGTCTCTCTGTCTCTCACTCACTCTCTTACCCCTCATTCACTTTCCATTCTCCTTCTTTCAGCAAAATAAAATCAAGCTGATTCTCCTTGAAGTGTTGTGTTGTCTTATTTTTTTAAGCCTCTTAGAATTTTTTAATTATATGGGTCCTATATGAATAAACGTGATATAGACAGAACTACATATCTATCAATTGGGGATGATGAGGTGGAACTCTCAAAAGACTTGGAGCTAAGACTTTAAACTTCCTGATATTTACAGAATGAAAGATTCCTTAATTACACTTCTGTCTCTTCAACTACTTCATCTTACATTCTGATTATCAGTACAAATACATACAAGGGTAGCAAACTGAGTTAATATAAAAGAGTCATGATTGTGTAGAAAAATCTCAGATTTTTTCACCTTTCTAAAGTAGTTATTCCTTCTTTGGAACGAAATAAAAACATATGTATTTGAACTCTCCTTCAATCAGCTACTCTATTACCTATTTAAAGTTTTCTATACTGACTCAGCATATATAAACCTTACACTATTAAAGAGGATTATTTTAAAAGAAAAAAAAGCTTAAATTTAATTTTATTGTTATATATAGGTTGATCTATGAAAAACTGAGATTTTTGAGATTTCTCTCTACTATGGATACTATGAAAGAAATAAGATAAATTACATAAGCATATAAAAGTATATTCTACTATCAAAAATCTAGTGAATATACAGGTGGTTTCACCTTCTTTAAACTCTTATCATTTAAGTATGCATAATTTACAGTATGTGATATATATGTATAGGGAAGGATAATAAACGAAATAAATTTAAAGACTTCAAAAATTCTGAAATAAAAAGATATAATCTTAAAAAGCAAGGGCATAGATATTCAATGGCGTAGTTCTTTCCTGGTCATACTTCAGTCCTAAGTGGATAATTAGAGTGCACAGAAGATAGACAAATTTCAGTATTTTGTATCACATGTTCTAACTCTTTAAAGAATGCTCTCAAACTACTGAGTAGGAATGAAAACACGGGAAACATTTATCTTCACTAGTCATCAGGCATCTTTGCTGATGTTAGAATGCTCATATATCACTGCTACCTAGATTAAAGTCAAGTTGAAGACACTCGCTAAATAGGTTAGTTATGCCATTTTGGCAATTTAAAACTCATGAATCATTAACACTGCTGTATGTTATATATGAAAGTTGTTAAGAAAGTAAATCCTAAGAGTTCTCTTCACAAGAATAATTTTTTTCTACTTTAATTTTGTACCTATATGAAATTATGGATATCCAGTAAACTTATTGTGATAATCACTTCATGATATATGTAAATCAAATCATTATGCTGCATACTGTAAACTTATACAGTTTTGTATGACAATTATATCTTAATAAAATTTGAAGAAAAACTGATGAGTCTTCCTAAATCTCAATATCGGCAACACCTAATACATTTTAGAATGATTACTGTCAGCTCTTTATTTATCTGAAAGTAAAGCTTCTATTATTTATTTTAATTTTTTGAAATATAATTGAAAATTAAAATTGTGATATGAGGTGTGAACATGATTTAATATACATTGCAAATGAATTCCCATCACTGAGTTAATTAACATATCCATTCCTTTATCATTTCACATACTTACTTTTTGTTGTTGTTGAGAACACAAGTTTTACTCTTCTAGCAAATTTCATGTATACAGTACCAAACAGTATTATCAACTTTAGTCACCATATAACATCTTGTATCTTCAGATCTTATTCATCTTATTACTGAAAATTTGCACTCTTTTTCCATCTTCTCCCTAGTTCCTCTACTTCCCAGAACCTGGCAACAGCCATTCTAGTCTCTGTTTCTATGAGTTTGACCTTTTTTTTTTAGATTACACATTTAAGTGATATTACGTAGTATTTGTCTTTCTTAGTCTGGTATATTTCACCTAGCACAATTCCCTCAAGGTTTATCTATAGACTTCTTTCTATTTTTAAGGCTGACATACATAGATACACACACACTCATATATATATACAGAAAGTCCCCTACATACGAATGAGTTCTGTTCTGAGAGCACGTTTGTAAGTCCAATTTGTTTGTAAGTCCAACAGTGTTAGCCTAGGTTCCCAGCTAACACAATCAGCTATATAGTACTGTACTGTAATAGGTTTATAATACTTTTCACACAAATCATACATAAAAAACAAACACAAAAAATAAAGAAAACATTTTTAATCTACAGTACCATACCTTGAAAAGTACAGTTGTACAATACAACAGCTGGCATACAGGGTCTCTCATCGAGTGAACAAGCAAGAAGACTGGAGTAGGGAGAGGAGGTGGGAGATGGTAGAGCTGAAGGATCATCAGCAATAGAAGCTGGAGGGCAAGCTGCAGTTTCACTCATGCCTGACACTGATGGCATAGGTTCTGGTTCCTTGCTGTATTCGATTCTATCTACCCTCTTGAAAAGAATGATCCAGTGATATCTGGGTAATAACTTCTTTTCTCAATGTAGATAACATGGTAGCACTGGATTATATTCTGAACAGCTGCTACAATCTTTGTGTACCAGCTACATCACCACTGCTTTTATGCTTGCTTCTGGACATCCTGGGCTTGAAATAAAGACACTCTACTACTATACTGTATACAGTACTGTAGAGTAAAGTACACAAAAGCACAACCACTTGTAGAGAATGCACGCACATGACAATGTATGTCAGACATGTGAACTGACTTACTTGATTGGACATGTGAATGCACGTTCGCAACTTTTAAATTTCTCGACTTGAAGGTTTGTATGTAGGTGACTTACTGTATATGTATATATACATATATATATATTTAATCTATATCTCACATTTGTAAAATCCATTCATTTGTTTATGGATACTTAGGTTGTTTCTATACCTTGACTCTTGTGAATAATGATGCAATGAACATGGTAGCACAAGTATTTCTTCAAGATAGTGATTTTGTTTCCTTTGTATGTATACCCAGAAGTAGGATTGCTTGATCTTATGATAGCTCTGTTTTCAGTTTCTTGAGGAAACTTCATACTATCTTCCATAGCGGCTGTACCAGTTTACATTTCCAGCAACAGTGTACAAGAGTTTCCTTTTCTCCACATCCTTGCCAGCATTTGTTATCTCTTGTCTCACTGACAATAGATATACCAACAAATGTCAGGTGATACTTTACGGTTATTTTTAATTGCATTTCTCTGATGATGAGTGGTGTTGAGCACCTTTTAATGTATCCGTTGGCCCATTGTATGTCTTCTTTGAAAAAAAAATGTCTGTTCAGGTACTTTGCTTACCTTTTCATTAAGCTCCTGTTTTTTGTATGTGTCTCATATATTTTGGATATTAAGCCTTTATCAGACATGTAGTTTGCAAATATTTTTTCCCCACTTTATAAGTTGCATTTCCCACTTGTTGATGGTTTCCTTTGCTATGCAGAAGCATTTTAGTTTGATGTAGTCCCACTTGTTTATTTTTGCTTTTGGTGCCAAGTCCATAAAATTCATGCCAAGACCAATGTCAAAGACCTTATCCCTTATGTTTTTTTCCAAATAGTTTTATTGTTTTAGGTCTGATATTCAACTCCTTAATCCATTTTGGGTTGACTTTTTACTTTTGTATATGGTATAAGATAGTGTTCAGTTTCATTCTTTTTCATGTGGCTATCCAGTTTTCGCAGAACCAGTTTTTAAAGAGATTATCCCTTCCCCATAATATATTCTTGGCTTGAAAAAAATTGGTGTGTGTGTGTGTGTGTGTGTGTGTGTGTGTGTGTGTGTGTGTGTGTTGGGGTATGACAAAGTTTTCCCAAAGTTAGGAGGACTGTTTTTAAATTATTATACATATTACTTCTTTATATGGAGGAGAGACTGGGAGAAATACTTCTGATAGTTGAAACTGAGTGTGATACCTGGAAAAATTTATAATTATGGCAGAAAATATTTACAAACAGAGTCCTAACAAGAGTGGTACCTTAACATGTCTAATTAAATCAGTTTGAAGAGAAACATTAATTGACAAATACGCATGGGTGTATTTCTGGGCCGAAAAATTAATTGTCCTTATATGCATGAGTTTATTTTGGGGCTTTCTATTTCTGTTCCATCCATCTATGTGTCTGCTTTTATTCCTGTTTTGTTTACTATAGCTTTGTAATATAGTTTGAAATCCAGAAATGTGATGTCTCCGGCTTTGTCTTCTTGTTCAAGATTGCTTTAGCTATTCAGGGTCTTTTGTGGCTCCAAACATATTTTAGGATTGCTTTTGCTATTTCTGTAAAAAATATCACTGGAATTTTCATAGACATTGTTTTGAATGTTTAATGCTTTGGGTAGAGTGGACAGTTTAGCAATTCTTCCAGTGCATGAGCACAGACTACCTTTCTTTTTATTTTCGTCTTCTTGAAGTTTCTTTTTTCCCCACTTTAAAAAATATATAATTGACATATAACGCTGCATAAGTTTAAGGTGTACATACAGCATAATGATTTGACTTACATACGTCATGAAATGATGATAAAAATAAGTTTATTGTCAAAACCCATCATCTCATATATAGATACAAAATAAAAATAAATAATATATGATATTTTTTTCTTTATGATGAGAACTCTTAGGATTTACTCTCTTAACAACTATAAAGTATAAATAGAGCAGTGTTAATTATATTAATTTTGTTGTACATTACAACCCGAGTACTTATTTATCTTATAACTAGAAGTTTGTACCTTTTGACCACTTTCATCCAACTCCCCGACCCCTCTACCCCTGCCTCTGGTAATCACGACACTTATCTCTTTTTATATGTAAATTAGTGGTCACTATGGAACACAGTATGGAGTTTCTTCAAAAAATTAAAAATGGAACTACCATATCATCCAGCAATTCCACTCTTGGATATTTACCCAAAGAAAATGAAAACACTAAATTCGATAAGATAGGTGCACCACTATGTTCACTGCAGCATTATTTACAATAGCCAAGATAAGGAAGCAATTTAAGCAGCCATAAAAAATTAAATGTATAAAGAAGATGTGATATATATATAGTGGAATATTACTCAACTATAAAAAGAATGAAATCTTGCCATTTGTAACAAGGATAGACCTAGAGGGTATTATGCTAAGTGAAATAAGTCAGTCAGAGAAAGACAAATACTGCATGATTTTAATTATATGTAGAGTCTGAAAAACAAACGAATGAACAAATATAAGAAAACAGAAACAGAGTCATAGATACAGAGATCAAACAGGTGGTTGCCAGAGGGGAAGGGAATGGGGGATGTAAGAAATAGGTGAGAAAGATTAAGAGATAGAGGCTTCCCTGGTGGCGCAGTGGTTGAGAGTCCGAATATCTGTGACTCTGTTTTGTAAACAAGTTCCCATTTGTACAATTTTTTAAAGATTCCACATATAAAGGATATCATATGGTATTTGTCTTTCTCTGTCTGACTTATTT
>NW_020174055.1:0-72927 GCF_003031525.2 Neophocaena asiaeorientalis asiaeorientalis
TACACAAAAATAAACTTAAAGTGGATTAAAGACCTAAATGTTAGGCCAGAAAGTATAAAACTCTTAGAGGAAAAAATAGGCAGAACACTCTTTGACATAAATCTCAGCAAGATCCCTTTTGACCTACCTTCTAGAGAAACAGAAATAAAAACAAACAAATGCGCCCTAATGAAACTTCAAAGCTTTTGCACAGCAAAGGAAACCATAAAGACAGAAAGACAAGCCTCAGAATGGGAGAAAATATTTGTAAACAAAGCAACTGACGAAGGATTTATCTCCAAAATTTACAAGCAGCTCATGTAGCTCAATATCAATAAAACAAACAACCCAATCCAAAAATGGACAGAGACCTAAATAGACATTTCTCCAAAGAAGATATACAAATTGCCACCAAACACATGAAAGGATGCTCAACATTCCTAATCATTAGAGAAATGCAAATCAAAACTACAGTGAGGTATCACCTCACACCAGTCAGAATGGCCATCATCAAAAAATCTACAAACAGGGGGACAAGGGGAAGATGGCGGAAGAGTAAGACGCGGAGATCACCTTCCTCCCCACAGATACACCAAAAATACATCTACACGTGGAACAACTCCTACAGAACACCTACTGAACGCTGGCAGAAGACCTCAGACTTCCCAAAAGTCAAGAAACTCCCCACGTACCTGGGTAGGGCAAAAGAAAAAAGAGACAAAAGAATAGGGACGGGACCTGCACCAGTGGGAGGGAGCTGTGAAGGAGGAAAGGTTTCCACACACTAGGAAGCCCCTTCGCGGGCGGAGACTGCGGGTGGCGGAGGGGGAAGCTTCGGGGCCGCAGAGGAGAGCACAGCAACAGGGGTGCGGAGGGCAAAACGGAGAGATCTCTGCACAGAGGATTGCTGCCGACCGGCACTCACCAGCCCGAGAGGCTTGTCTGCTCACCCACCGGGCCGGGCGGGGCTGGGAGCTGAGGCTCGGGCTTCGGTCCGAGCGCAGGGAGAGGACTGGGGTTGGCGGAGTGAACACAGCCTGCAGGGGGTTAGTGTACCACGGCTAGCCGGGAGGGAGTCAGGGGAAAAGTGTGGACCTGCCAAAGAGGCAAGAGACTTTTTCTACACTCTTTGTTTCCTGGTGCGCAAGCAGAGGGGATTAAGAGCGCTGCTTAAAGGAGCTCTAGAGACGGGCACGAGCCACGGCTAAAAGCGCGGACCCCAGAGATGGGCATGAGATGCTAAGGCTGCTGCTGCTGCCACCACCAAGAAGCCTGTGTGCGAGCACAGGTCACTGTCCACACCCCCTTCCAGGGAGCCTGTGCAGCCTGCCACTGCCAGGGTCCCGGGATCGAGGGACAACTTCCCCGGGAGAACGCACGGCGCGCCTCAGGCTGGTGCAGTGTCACGCCGGCCTCTGCCGCCACAGGCCTGCCCCGCATTCTGTGCCCCTTCCTCCCCCCCGGCCTGAGTGAGCCAGAGTCCCTGAAGCAGCTGCTCCTTTAACCCCCGTTCTGTCTGAGTGAAGAACAGACGCCCTCCGGCGACATACACGCAAAGGCGGGGCCAAATCCAAAGCTGAACCCCAGGAGCTGTGCGAACAAAGAAGAGAAAGGAAGATCTCTCCCAGCAGCCTCAGAAGCAGTAGATTAAAGCTCCACAATCAACTTGATGTACCCTGCATCTGTGGAATAAATGAATAAACAACGAATCATCCCAAACTGAGGTGGACTTTGTGAGCAAGATTTATGATTTTTTCCCCTTTTCCTCTTTTTGTGAGTGTGTATGTGTATGCCTCTGTGTGAGATTTTGTCTGTATAGCTTTGCTTCCACCATATGTCCTAGGGTTCTATCCGTCCGTTTTGTTTTTTTTAATTTTTTTCTTAATAATTATTTCTATTTTAATAACTTTATTATATTTTATCTTACTTTATTTTATTTTACTTTATCTTCTTTCTTTCTTCCTTCCTTCCCTCCTTCCTTCCTCACTCCTTCCCTCCTTTCTTTCTTTCCTTCTTTCTCTTTCTTCCTCTTTCTTTCTTTCTTTCTACTTCTACTAATTCTTTCTTTCTACTTTTTCTCCCTTTTATCCTGAGCCGTGTGGATGAAAGGCTCTTGGTGCTGCAGCCAGGAGTCAGTGCTGTGCCTCTGACGTGGGAGAGCCAACTTCAGGACACTGGTCCACAAGAGACCTCCCAGCTCCACATAATATCAAACGGCGAAAATCTCCCAGAGATCTCCATCTCAACGCCAGTACCCAGCTTCACTCAACGACCAGCAAGCTACAGTGCTGGACACCCTATGCCAAACAACTAGCAAGACAGGAACACAACCCCACCCATTAGCAGAGAGGCTGCCTAAAATCATAATAAGTCCACAGACACCCCAAAACACACCACCAGACGTGGACCTGCCCAACTGAAGAACCTAGAGGCAGGACAGGAATAAAGACACAGACGTAGAGAATGGACGTGAGGACACTGGAAGGGGAAGCGGAAGCTGGAATGAAGTGAGAGTGGCATGTGCATATATACACTACCAAATGTAAGGTAGATAGCTAGTGGGAAGCAGCCGCATAGCACAGGGAGATCAGCTCGGTGCTTTGTGACCGCCTGGAGGGGTGGGGTAGGGAGGAAGGTGGGTGGGAGATGGAAGAGGGAGGAGATATGGGGATATATGTATTTGTATAGCTGATTCACTTTGTTATACAGCAGAAACTAACACACCATTGTAAAGCAATTCTACTCCAATAAAGATGTTTAAAAAATAATAATACGAAACAGTCTCTTTACAATCAACCTTTGGAAAGGGACAAAATATTTGAAAATCATATATCTGATAAAGAGATAATATCCAGAATATGTAAAGAACCCCTACAACTCAACAAGAACAAAACCCCCAAATAACCAAATTAAAAAATCGGCCAGGGACTTGAATACACATTTCTCCAAAGATGACATTAAAATGACTAACAAGCATATGAAAAGATGTTCAACATCACTAATCATTAGAGAAACGTAAATGAAAAATCACAAGATGGGGACTTCTCTGTGGCAGAGTGGTTAAGAATCTGCCTGCCAATGCAGGGGACATGGGTTTGATCCCTGTTAAGGGAAGATCCAACATGCCACGGAGCAACTAAGCCCATGTGCCACAACTACTGAAGCCTGCGGGCTCTAGGGCCCATGTGCCGTAACTACTGAGCCCGCATGCTGCAACTACTGAAGGCCACGCGCCTAAAGCCCGTGCTCTGCAACAAGAGAAGCCACCGCAATGAGAAGCCTGCGTACTGCAACGAAGAGTGGCCCCTGCTTGCCCCAGCTAGAGAAAGCCCATGTGCAGCAATGAAGACTCAACACAGCCAAAAAAAAAAAGATAGCTACACCATCTTTAAAAGAAAAATCACAAGATATCCCCTCAAACCCAGTAAGATGGCTACTATTAAACAAACAGAAAGTAGCAAGTGCTGGCAAGGATGTAGAGAAGTTAGAACCCTTGTACAGCATTGGTAGGAATGTAAAATGGTACAGCCGCTGTGGAAAACAATATGTCAGTTCCTCAAAAAATTAAAAATAGAATTACATATGATCCACAAAATCCAATTCTGAGTATATTTCCCAAAGAACTGAAATCAGGACTTTAAAGAGATATATTAGCACATCCATGTACATAGCAGCTTTATTTACAAGAGGTATAAGCAACACAAATGTCCATCTACAGATGAATGGATAAACAAAATGTGATATATACACAGAATGGAATATTATTCAGCCTTAAAAAAGGAAGGAAATTCTGATACAGGCTACAACATGGGTGAACCTTGAGGACATTACGCTGAGTGAAATAGGCTAGTCACAGAAAGACGAATACTGCATGATTCCATTTACATTAGGTATCTAAAGTAGTCAAACTCACAGAAACAGAAAGTAGAATGTGGTTCCCCAGGCCTGGGGGAAGAAAGAAATGGAAAGTTGTTCAATGGGCATAGAGCTTCAGCTCTGCAAGATGAAGAAGTTCTGGTGATCTGTTGCACAACAATGTGAATATACTTAATATTACTGAACTTAAAAATGGTTAAGATGGTAAATTTTATGCTATGTATTTTTGAAACCACCATTAAAGTTTTTAATTATTAAAAAAAACTACAATTGAAACTATCACCCACAGAGATGGCATCTGAAATTTCAACAACAAAACAAGGAGTTTGTAATACGTTTTATCAAATAAAAACTTGAACTGAACAAAACACAGCAAAAGGCTTCAGGATTTTCATGAGGTATTGTTAAAGGGAAAAAAGGGATAGAAAAGAGACTATAATGTAATCCTACTTTTGTAAAATAATTAATTATTAAAATCTATCTATATCTATCTACCTATATAATTATATACGCCTGAGGAAAATTATGGCATTTTGCATTACTAAATCAACAAGGGTAATTAACAAGGGTTATATGGGGGGATATTCATGTGGGTTAGGGAAGGAGGGAGAGAGAAGAAATGGGAAAGGGAGGGTACAAAAAAGGAAAGGGGGAAAATACCACACTCAATGAAAAAAATAATTCTCAAGTAGCCACACTCCTCAGATAGGCTACAAGTTTCTTATACTTTCCCACATCTCAGTGTGTGTTCAGCACACAGGAAGACTGCTGACATTAGGTAAAGTTTTGACATTACTTAGTTATTGGAATAAAAGTGAAAAAAATATATATATTATTATTTTTTTGTAGAGGGAAGGATTATTTATTTATTTATTTTTGGCTGTGTTGGGTCTTCATTTCGTGCGAGGGCTTTCTCTAGTTGCGGCAAGCGGGGTCCACTCTTCATCGCGGTGCGGGGGCCACTCTTCACCGTGGTGTGCGGGCCTTTTACTATCGCGGCCTCCCTTGTTGTGGGGCACAGGCTCCAGACGCGCAGGCTCAGTAATTGTGGCTCACGGGCCTAGTTGCTCCGTGGCATGTGGGATCTTCCCATACCAGGGCTCGAACCCGTGTCCCCTGCACTGGCAGGCAGATTCTCAACCACTGCGCCACCAGGGAAGCCCCATGAAAAACTATTTTTATATAAGAACTAGACCTTAGTAGTAAGGTGGATGGTGCTATCATCTTTCACCATCTATCTTTGTGATTGGTGCTTGAGCCATAGGTCAGGTCCCTTGGTTAACTGATTTTTTTTTTTTTTTCCGGTACGCGGGCCTCTCACTGTTGTGGCCTCTCCCGTTGCGGAGCACAGGCTCCGGACGCGCAGGCTCAGAGGCCGTGGCTCACGGGCCCAGCCGCTGCGCGGCATGTGGGATCTTCCCGTACCGGGGCACGAACCCGTGTCCCCTGCATCGGCAGGCAGACTCTCAACCACTGCACCACCACGGAAGCCCGGTTAACTGACTTCTTATTTTTCATTTCTACTAGTTAAGAAAATCCTAGCTCTCAGGAATGGCAGCAAGCATTGGTAGATCTGGAAATTCAACTTAAACAGGGACCTGGGGACTTCCCTGGTGGTCCAGTGGTTAAGACTCTACACTCCCAATGCAGGGGGCCCAGGTTCGACCCCCTGGTCAGGGAACTAGACCCCACATACCACAACTAAAAGATCCTGCATGCTGCAATGAAGGTCTTGCACACAGCAAAGAAGATCCCGCGTGCCGCAACTAAGACAAGGCGCAGCCAAATAAATAAATAAATATTAAAAAAAACAGGGAACTGAAAAAAGACCTTGAGTGCTGCATCATATGGGCTTTATACGGGCTTCTATCCAAGTGTCCTTCAAGCCCAGTCCCTTCACCCTGAGTCCTACTGACTCTTTCTCCTGTCCATCTCTTATGTCTTTTCCCCCTCCGCAAGCCCAAGGAATTATTTCCTCCTATCAAGGAAAAGCTGTGCTCTAACATTACGTAGCCTATGCTAAGCTGCCCTCTACGGTCCAAGTTTTTGAAACTGAAAAAGGCAAAAATGAACTCCTAGACCCACTGTCTGCTGGCACATCACGTTCCTTCTCTGAAGTATGAGCACAGAATTAGCTAGCTTGAGCAGGTAGGGGGAAGAGCCAAGAGGTAAAAGGAAAAACCAGGAACAACATAAAGAGGGCATTAATATTTCAAAAATATTATCTTGTCACATTGACATCCTCAAAACTAAATTTGATAGATCACTTCTAACTATTCAAGATATGACTGTACCAAGGAGCTATGCTACTTGAGAACATCAGAAATCAGAAAAAATGGCATTATTAATGTCATGAAAAAAATGTTTCTCTCAAATCCCACAAGTTTAAGAACTCATGTGTGCACTTTTCCCCTTGAGAACCAGGACAGTGCAATGCAGAAAAGCAGAGGCTTACACAGAGTGCCCATTTCTTCATGCACCAGGCTGAAAGACACGCCTGTGCCTGTGATCTGCTCTTATTCACAACTGTTTAATATCTCCTTCAACACTGAACTGAGATCAGGAAGCATGCTGTCCCCACCAGCTGCTCTCTGTGAATGAAAGTGCAGGACCCGGCCACGCCGTGCAACACCGCTTACTTGCAGAGCTACACCCTTCCCTGCTGCCCACAGACTTGGTGCTGTCAGAGCTGTTCTCAACACACTTTTCCAGTCTACATCAGAGATCACAAAAGGATCCAAAAGAAATTTAAAATCTCTTCTTCTGTAACCTGAGTCCCCAGGGATAAAAATAAAATGTCACCCGGCACACCTCCCTCATACATACCAGGCATAAACCAGAGGGTGATTCGTGCTCTGCATTTAGTGGTTTTGTCTAACCAAAAAGCAAAATACCAGAAAGCACACAAGTGATAGTAATAGCTCTTCCACTTGGCATGCTATTAACACCATGCGACAGGGCTTCCCTGGTGGCGCAGTGCTTGAGAGTCCACCTGCCGATGCAGGGGACACGGGTTCGTGCCCCGGTCTGGGAGGTTCCCACATGCCGCGGAGCAGCTGGGCCCGTGAGCCATGGCCGCTGAGCCTGCGTGTCCGGAGCCCGTGCTCCACAACGGGAGAGGCCACAACAGTGAGAGAGGCCCGTGTACCACAAAAAAAAAAAATACCATGCGACATCTAGCACTGTCATTTATTAATTAATTAATTTATTTATAATAAATTTATTTATTTTTGGCTGCACTGGGTCTTTGTTGCTGTGCGCGGGCTTTCTCTAGGTGCGGCGAGTGGAGGTTACTATTTGTCGCGGTGCGCGGACTTCTCATTGCGGTGGCTTCTCTTGTTGCAGAGCACGGGCTCTAGGTACCCGGTCTTCAGTGGTTGTGGCTTGCGGGCTCTAGAGTGCAGGATCAGTGTTTGGGGCACACAGGCCTAGCTGCTTTGCAGCATGTGGGATCTTCCCAGACCAGGGCTCGAACCCGTGTCCCCTGCACTGGCAGGCGGATTTCCGACCACTGTGCCACCAGGGAAGTCCCTAGCACTGTCATTTAATAAAGGGACTTTAGTAATAGTCACTCTGCTTTCTCTTCTAGCAGAATAACTTGTGCCTGGCTTCACAAGCTGCTTACCACTAGCAGGCCTTAAAGCCCTTTTGGGCGCATGGAACTCATTCTACTCTGAATGTCGTCTCTGGGATCTCGGCCTCTTCAGCAAAAAAGTTCATCAATTTTGTACTGTAAAGTTATTTTATATTTATTCAAGAAAATAACTGGTTCACCAGAGAGGCTGCTATCCTTTGAAAATGTCACAAATGCTTTCCGGGCTGCCATTATTTGACAAAGTTTCACAATAAAATAACCCCTGGGTACTGGGGAATGGATTACTGATAGGGTGAAATCTGATTGCCAGCTAATCATTGTTTTGCTTTCCTTTGCGGGGAGTACATGTGAAATCACCATATCTGCAGATACATTTGTCCCAACACGTATAGATTTATACTCTGTACACACACTACATTATAGCAGAATTCTGAATCGTACATTACTATTCATCATCACTATTTTCGAGTCACTCATCCATTTTTAAAAAATGGAATATAATGCAATAGCTAATGTCAGTAACTACCTTTAAATTACATGAAGCCTAGCGAAACTCCACAAGGTTATTAACATGTTAGCAAGGACAATTCGTTACATATACATTCTTTAAAAATGCAAACATTAAGAACACAATGGCACACACATCTTTAAAAAAACACAATTAATCTTACATTTCAAGTATGTAAAATGTATGCAAAAAATATTATTCCAGCGCTGACCACCTGATAGACCTCAGGGATGCTTTGCGTTTTCAGGACACACTTTCAGAAACACCCATCAAGCATAGTCTTTCAGAAACTACTGGCTTAAGCACATCTAATCCTTACTTTGGCAGGGAATTTTTTGGGGGTACCCAACAATTACTTTTAGTAATTTTTCAGGAGGCTTATGAAATTGCACTCAACAAGGCAGATTCTAGAAATTCTACTCTAGTTCTCCATTTATTTACAACAGAGAATCCCAAAAGGTCATTTCGAAGGGTACAACAACTAAAATAAGCTTAAGGAAAAAGAGAGATTGCTTTCATGGAATCTGTACCTCCTGTACAGACCTCTCCTCTCGGTCCACACCTGAATACCCACTTCCCAAAAAAATTTCAAGTCATTTAGTGAAACCACACATAGTTTCAAAAAAATGTAATCTCGCTCATTAATTTTAGTATGAAGAGGAAGGGACATAGAACCACAAAGCTGAAAGCTTTAATTTGAATACTCAGCACCACTAGTTACCTGTTAACCTCCATATGTCACAGTTCTCTAATCTATATGAAATCAACATGCGCAAAACCAAATTCATGATCTTCCCCAAAATGGTCCCCTGATGGTGTCCCCCATCACAGTGAGTGGTCCCAGCATCTGCCTAGTTCCACAACTTAAAAACCTAGGAGTCATCTTTCATACCACCTGTATTGCCAATCCACAAGGAAACTATTGATTTCACCTCCTAAATATTTCTCAAATCCATCCATTTCTTAACAGCTTCATGGCCACCATCCTAGCACATGCTATCTGCAACTCTCATCAGGACAAGGGCAAGCGTACTGCCCTAAGTGGTGGCCACGCAATTTCTTAGCCCCTCCAATTGGTTCTCTGCACTGATACACAAGTGATCTTTTCAAAACACAAAGCTGATATTACACCCCGGCTTAAAATCCTTCTGTAGCATTCCATTAAGATAGACCAAAATCCTTAAGGCCAAACGCTGCCCGATCTGTCCCCTGTAGCCTCTCCCCTTTGCTCTCTCCAGCTACACGGCCAGTTCAGCTTCTCAAACACACAACACTATTCCCTCCTGTAAGGAGTGCTCTTCTTCCCTTCTGAGGTGTCCTCCCTCCCCTTCACCTAGCTAACTCCTACTCATCCTTCAAATCTCAACTTCTTCAGGACTCTGTCCTGCCCCCAAAGTCTCCATTAGGTTCCTCTGCAGAGAACCATGTTCCTTATCTGGGGTGTAATTATACAATCTTGGATGTATCTGATTAAAGTCTGTCTTCCCCACTGTGGTGGAAACTAATGGCAGCAGGTAATGTGTTTTATTCACCATCATAACCCCATCACCCAACAACATACTGGCACATAGTAGATGCTCCATTTGTTGAATGAATATATGAATGGGTAAAGGAGTCAGTACCATCTGATGATTCCCATTTATCTGTAATAATTCAGAATTTCATCATTGGCTGTGAAAGCAACTGTCACAAGAGATACACAATTTTGCTGTTAAGGATTACGAGTCACTAGACAGCTTCTTGAAGTTAGAGAGACCTTGTCTTACTCAGATTTGAATATGAAGAGAGCTAATATAACATACTGGCTAAGAACTCAGGATTTTAAGTCCACAGGTTGGCTTCTATCTAGCCTCTAATAATTACTGTCTGACCTGAAGGCAAGTTACCTAACCTCTTGGCATATTAGTTTTTTCATCAGTAAAACTGGTCTAAAACAATACCTACCTAATAAGGTTATTGTGAGGATTAAATAAAATTGTTCCTATAAATGCCCCCACAGGGTCATTCTTATTAGTCCATAAATGATTGCTAAAGTAATGATACCTGATAGACCTCAAAAGGCAAACACACAAAAATATTACCACAAAAGCAATCACTGCCTGCAGAGCTACTGATTTCTACCTAAAACTTCCACGATAGCCCAAGAAAGATCATCTACCTACAGATTAATCTAGACAACAGGACCTTGCAAAAAAAGAGAAGGAAGAACATAACATGTCTGTGGCATCGGGCACTCTCAACACAGTGCAATGACAGTTCAGTGAATAGCTCTCCTCAAGTCTATATCCTTCACAGCTAATAACAATAAGTAGAATACCAACCTACTAACAGCACATAAATCACATATCTCAGAAAAACAAAGAGAACCAAACTGTGAAGCACACTGAAAATAGGACAAGAACAACAAAAATAATTAATGGGCAATTCTTCTGAAGTAGTTAAAAATACAAGAGAAAAACTAAATTGAATACGTAAAAAGCGCATATATATATACTGCCATTAACTCTGAGAAATTTAAATTTGGGTTTTACAAATCCATTTGTAACTCCAAGTATCATTACTCTGGTATTGTCTCAGGTTTGAGGAATTAAAAGAATGACTTACCGAAGAAATTTCACTTTTAAGTCACTTACTGAAACCACATATATTTTCAAAGAAATGTAACCTTGATCCTTAATTTTAGTATGATTAAGAAACGGCACAAAACCGCAAAGCTGAAAACCATAATTTGAACACTCGGCACCACTAAATAGGTGTTAAATTCCATATGTCCCCATTTTCTTTTCTTTTTCTTTAATATTTACTTATTTATTTATTTGGTTGCACTGGGTCTTAGTTGCGGCTTACGGGCTCCTTAGTTGCATCCAGTGGGCTCGTTAGATGTGGCATGCAAACTCTTAGTTCTAGCATGCATGTGGAATCTAGTTCCCTGACCAGGGATCGAAACTGGGCCCCTTGTATTGGGAGCGCAAACTCTTAACCACTGTGCCACCAGGGAATTCCCCCCATTTTCTAATTTACAGAAATAAGGATATCTGTTGGCAAAATGTTGAAAACTGTTAAATGGCAAGAACTCTTCAGTTTGTTTTACTTGAGGATTTTTGTGTATGTTTGAGTTTTTCCACTATAAAACATTAATAAAAAGGATAACTTCTGCTTTGTTGCCTCACTGTTATGCGGAAAAAATGAAAAAGTACATTATCTCACTATGTCAGGTAGTGTCTAAGGTAGTTTAAAACTCTTTTTAAAGTTTGTTCCACTAAATTCGGTAGGTAGCTAAATAGATAAGGATTTTTAAAACCAATTCTAGGAAGATAAGACACAATAGTGTCCTCTACTGGCATTCTTCCATGAAGAATCATCATTTTCTTACCAAAAAGTATTGAAAAAAGTCAGCCAA
The DNA here is from genome assembly GCF_003031525.2 of Neophocaena asiaeorientalis asiaeorientalis. Lineage (NCBI taxonomy): Eukaryota > Metazoa > Chordata > Mammalia > Artiodactyla > Phocoenidae > Neophocaena > Neophocaena asiaeorientalis. Next base: position 11,359 of record NW_020174055.1, read on the forward strand.
GGTGTTCTGCAGCTAAATATGAATAATAGTAGTCCTTTGCCAATCTTTAGATAAAGATAAATTAACAGACAACACCTGCTATAATTTTAAGTTTTTTCCATAAATTCTTCTTAAATCTTTAGCATCTGCTACAACCTGAGTATATTAGAGCCTAACATGTAATACCTAGTTTAGCTCATTCATTCATTCAACGATTGTTGAGTGCCTACTTCCCATGCCAGCCTCTGTTAGGTGCTAGAGGTAAAGCAGAAAACTCTGGTGCCTGCCTTCCTGGGGACAAGTTTGCATATTTATTTACTTTCATCATATCATAATTATAAACTGTATGGCTATGCCGAGAACACCTCACAATGTGAAGGGCACCCCCTGCATATGTGAACATGGCTGCAGCCCTGAAGTCTAACAAAGAATTTCTCAACTCAACACTATTGACAGTTTGGGTTAGATAGTTCTTTGTTACAGGGGGCTGTCCCATGCACTACAGGATGTTTGGCAGCATCCCTGGCTTCCATCCACTGCATATACCACCCCCTCAATGTGACAACCCAAAACATGGCCAAACATCGCCAAATATCCCCTGGTGGTGGGGAGGGAAGGATGCACAAAACTGCCCCTGGTTGAGAGTCACTGGTCTAACAACAGTAGCTGGTAAGCAGCAGATGTAGAAGTAGAACCCAGATTTGTTTCTGTTCTCAGAATAATATTTAGGGACTTCCCTGGCCATCCAGTGGTTAAGACTTCGCCTTCCAATGCAGGGGGTGCGGCTTCAATCCCTGGTTGGGGAGCTAAGATCCCACTTGCCTCGTGGCCAAAAAACCAAAACCTAAAAAACGGAAGCAATGTGGTAACAAATTCAGTAAAGACTTTTAAAATGGTCCACATTTTAAAAAATCTTAAGAAAAGTAATACTTTAATGACAAAAGTAATATATGATCATTGTCAAGATTCCAACCAAAAGCACATTAAGAGTAGGAAATCTCCCTCTCCTCCTATCTCCCTTCCTGCAAGGCTAACCACTGTTAAGTCTGTTGTGTACACATCTTAAAATACACACACACACACAGAGGAAGAACAAATGTTTTCTTTTTAACTTCTGTGGCTTGCTTCTGTCATTCAATTCTCTAGGTCAATGTACATCCATCCATCTCACTCTTTCTTCATAAGCCGCAAAGCGGTCTGGGTTATGGGTGTATCATAATTTATGTAAGCTTTCACCACTGGTAGGCATTTATACAGTCTTTAGTTTTTGGTTATTTCTAACCATGCTACAGTGGAAAAATGCTGTAGTTAACATCCTTGTACAAGGACTTCTATGACACCAACCCGCAGGAGTAGAACTGCTGAGTCAAGGTATACATGTCGTAAATTTTGCTGGTTACTGCTAATAGTCTTCCTTTTCTCCTTTACAGGTCACCATAGGAAGAAATAACATAACGTATCTAAAAGGTTTGTAACAGTGACATATATTATATATACTCAATTCATAATTAAGGCATTCCTTGAGTAATCTTTCTCTACAAGTCTGCTTGTATGTTTTTTAAGTTAACAAAGTGTCTTGTATACCTTTTTTAAAGATCCTCTCTGCAGCAGTGCTAGGAGGGCTATTTTAAGCAATAGCAAGATAAAAAAGTGAGTGTAACCAACCATTTTGTAAATGAGAAGAAATGCATACTATATCCAACATTTTCAATGTGGCAAATAGGTATGCTTACCAGTCATTATTTTAAGTGTTACAGATGAAATGCAGAGGGTTTTTTTTTTCACTCTAGGATTTTCATTATATTTTCTATTGATTTTTATCACAGAATTATCGGATAAAGTTTCTCTGTAACGGATACGCTTTAGCAAATCTAATTTAACATCTTGCCCTCTCAGAACACTTGCAGTAAGAAAACGACCTTAGGCAGTGTTAAATTTAGGTCCAGTCAATAGTTTTCAAGAAGAGACAACTTGCACACTTTAAAAGTTTAAGCATCATCAGATTGAATAAATGTAGAATTCACTATTGTAATTTGACACCTCTCAACAGGCAATAAATATGTATTATGAGCTAGTATATTTACAGTGTCATGAACTAAAACACCCGATGGGACATGAAGTTGCCTCAGTTCACTATAGCCTGTGTGACCTTGACTAAGACTCTTGCAGGGCTTCCCTGGAGGCGCAGTGGTTACGAATCCGCCTGCCAATGCAGGGGACACGGGTTCGAGCCCTGGTCCAGGAAGATCCCACATGCCGCAGAGCAACGAAGCCCATGAGCCACAACTACTGAAGCCCGCGCCTAGAGCCCGTGCTCCACAACAAGAGAAGCCACCACACTGAGAAGCCTGTGCACCACAACGAAGAGTAGCCCCCGCTCGCCACAACTAGAGAAAGCCCACACACAGCAACGAAGACCTAACGCAGCCAAAAATAAATAAGATGAAATGAACCTAAAAAAAAAAAAGGCTCTTGCAAATTTCCTCCTTAGGATTGTCCAAATATGAATGAATAGTGGGGACTGGAAGGAAACATGGAAATGGGAAGACAGCTCTATTTGTTAGGCTGGTGGGATAGTGCTTAGTTTCTATTGGCCTTATCCTGTTTGGGCTATAGTTCATTGTAAATTCTCTGTTTCCATAGGTACTATCACTGGATCCTCTTAAGAATCCATCCAATTCATATGAATGGGAAACTGTCTACAACCTTGCTACTCAAAGTGTGGTACTCTGACCAGCAGCATCTATATCACTTGGGGTCTTGTGAGAAATGCAGAACCTCAGGCCCCACCTCTGAACCAGTGCCTGCATTATAACAACATCCCCAGAGGATTCCTGTGCACATTAAAGTTTGAGGAGCCCTGGTCTACAAGACTTAGAGCAGTGATTCTCAAGGGTGGGGGAAGAGGGAGACAATTTTGTCCCCAAAGGCCCATTTGACAATATCTGGAGGTATTTTTTGGTGGCTGCTACTGGCATCTTGTGGATAGAGGCCAAGCTTCCTGCCAAACAACCTACAAGGCAAAGGACAATCTCCCATAACAAAGAAATATCCAGCCCCAAATGCCAGAGGTTGAGAAGCGCTGACTGAGAGGAAAAGCAGTTTTGCCCAACTCCATATATACACTGTTGATCGTAAAATAAAAAGAAGTATCAGAAGTTCATATTGTCCTTTTTGTCAGAATTCAAATATTCATATTTAATTCCTATTTTTGTTGGTAAAAGTCTATATTTTATAATTCTTCTTTAGAAGAAAAGAACATGAGGTCACTGAATTAAACACAGGAGAAATAATATCATCCTTCCCCAAAATGGAAACAGAACATTTAAATTAAAATTTTAATCACAGAGCAGACTGGTTTTATATTGTCATTATAAAATGATACCTATGCTGTTCTGGAGAGCAGTTTTCTAAAGAAAGAAATTGTAAACTTTTTTCCAAAACTATTCCAGTATTTACCAACTCTCATCGTCAAGACATGCTTATTTAATATTAAACTTAAAATTACATCTGAAAGAATTTAATTGCAATTCTTAGGGGAGAAAAATAATGCTTTTAGAAGAAAAATGTTTTGTACTTAAATTACTGTGCTAAAAACTCATATCCTAATTATAAAAAGTACTTACTAGATCTAATTTGTAGATTATAGGTTAAAAAATACCCTATTCTGAGAAATGACTGAAAACCTTTTCGAAGTTCCATCCATAAGCTACATTTACAAACTCGTCTGAAACGTTTCAGGAGATACACAAATAAAACCCTATCTTCCAGGTGCTTACTCTAGCTCATAAAGCATACTTAGTATTTGCAAGGAAACAAAAATAATTTTTAATTTCAAATTAAACTGCATGAAAAGTTTATATCCTTACATAAGGCATCCAGATACTCTTTTGGATATAATCATAACAAAAGTAGAGAGGACAGTCGCTATATGTGTATTTCTATTAGCTTCCTAAGATGTTAATGAAAATGACTAAAGGTGAGAAGAAAAAGAATCTTTCATAGCTCTCATTTTCTATGAAATAATTATTTTATTTTCCTTTGAATGAAACAGAACTCAGCCCCTACATATACTAATAATAAAGTTTCAACCATTGAAAATGTCACACAACTACACAGCTAAGAAATATAACTGACTAATGACTATCTAATTTCCATAAATCACTCTTGTAATCATGGTCAGGTCAGTTTAAAAGGCTCGTATTATCTTAATATACTAGGTTAATTATCTATACTTTAATACAGACAAAATTGCCTCCTGAGTATCTTTCACAGCTCTGTAACCTTCTACCAGCCAAATAAGTATGGCTGCTGGCAGACTAGACATTTTCTTTTCCTAGAGATTGGTTCACAGAAAACCACAAAGAAAAGTTATTAAGATCCTGAGATGAATATGAAAACAATAAAATGTAAATATAAAATTAATTATAGTTGGAAGGACCTGAAATCCATCTACTACCACCTTCTAATTTTAAAAATGGAGAACTAAAGGTTCAGCAAGGTCAAGCAATATGCCCAAGGAAACACAGCAAATTAATGGCAGGTCTCCCAATTCCAGACAGCACTTCAGCAGTTTTACACAAAAGCATATTAACAATTAGGAGCAAGTGTGCAATTCCATCATTCTTTCAACATCACTTTGTTCTTCAAATGATCACTTACTAAGAGCATCAGAATCTTGGCATTTTAGAGTCTGAGAGGGAAACTTTTCATGATCCCTCCTTTTACAGATGAGGAAACTGATATCCAGAGAGATCTTACTGTTCCATTCATTCATCCACAAACATTTACTGGACTGCTGCAATACGCTAGGTTTTAGAGATACAAAGATACACATAAGATCACAGTTCTTAAGGAGCTCATGTGGGACCAAGAGAAAAAAATATATAAATGTAATCCAACAAGATGGTTATTATAAGAGAGGTATTCACTAAGAAGAGTGGGGGCAGGAAGGAATTAATCAGCTCGGATTGTTTGGATATAACACTGTACACCAAGCATGAACAGATAGCTATTTACACCATTTAATCTTGGCTACAATGTTTTATATTAAAACAGATGAAAGAAGTTCCACTTTCACCAAAAGGAGTAGAGACTACTGTTTTCTAGAGTGCCAGGCAGAGTGCCTGGCATTTCACACATATTATTTAATCCTGAAAATGACTCAGAGGTAAGCAGTATTATCCCCATTTTTCAAAGAAGGAGGACTGCTGAGACAAGCTTGTCCAAGTCAAGATACACCAGAGTTATAATTTGAACCCAGGTTTGCCTGGCTCCAAAATCACATTCCTTTCTTTCTGTTAAACTATGAATCTCTCTGCACAGGATTTATTTGTTTAAGTCATCCTCCACGTTCTTTCTCTACAGTTTTCGTTAAGCAATACATCCTGCAATAAATAATTCTAGTCTTCAAGATTATCACTTCCTAAAATCAGGAATCAGAGTTTAAAAACCTTAAGGAAGGAAAGACAAGAAAAGGTTCTGCTTATACCCAAATAAAGTTTCCTCACTCATAAAAATTGAAATACTGGTGTAGTGAACTTCAGCTTTTACCTCTTGCTTAAAGGAGTCTTACTTTTTTCTATATTTAGATCACACCATAGGTGCTCCATAAATAGTAGTATTTTTCTTCAAGGTGTTGAGGGGGCAGACTCAAACTTTCTGAAGCTTTGAATTTTAAAAAGAACTAAGCATTTTCTTTTGTTGTTTCTATTCCTGTCCACAACATTTTGAAATAGAGAAGGCTGGGGAAAAGCTCTATTCCAAGATGCTAAGGAGGAATTTAGGATGCAAATGGTTAGTCCTCTGCCCAGCCTTCTACAGCTAACATGTTTCATCTTCGGGCAAAAGGGAAGATTTCAAATGCTAAGGGGCGAGTTGGGGAGGAGGAGGGGGCCAAGGGGTAGAAGATCAAATCCTAATCCCTAGTATTAAGTCCAAGGAGCCTTCATAGTTGCCTGTGAATAAAGTAACTACGTGGGAAGCCCAGCTGAAACCAAGAAAGGAAAGCCCTGCTGGATAACGACAGCATCTTTTATTGAAAAAGTTGTATCGAAGTACACAGCAGTCTCCAGTGATGCGGGTCACGGAACAAAATTCAAAGAAGCCTTTTCTCTGCATTTAAATGAACACATCTGAGCATTTAAACTGAAACCTCACCCCAAGCCCCAGGAGAAAAATATAACCACCCTCCGTATAACAAGATTTTCGGTGCGGGCCGCAGCCTCGCGGCTCTCCGGGCACCGCCGTGAAGCTGCCCCGGCCTCCCCGCGGTCCCCGCCCGGCGCACCCCGGCGGCCCTGAGCCCCACCGCCCGCTCCGAGGACGAACCCACGGACCGCCCTCCGTCGCCCAGGCTCACCTCCGGGCACGCCGCCTCCCGCGCCCTCCGGACCCCAGCGCCCGGAGACCAGCTGAAAAACAAGGAGGAAGTGGAGCGGGCGGTGCCCAAGGCTGAGGACCCTGCGCTCCGACCCCCGCGCGGCCATCGCCCGGGACCCGCGCGGGAATGCAGGGAGCCGCCTCGCGACGGCCGCGTGGGGAACGCGGACTCGAGGGACCGAGCCGGGAGTGTGGGTTGGAGCCAAAGGCTAGCAGCGGCTGCGGAGGGGCTGAACGCCTCCTCAGCTGGAGCCGGGGTAGCCTCCACTGCCCGCCGGATTTGGGCGGGCTCTGGGCGCGAGAAGAGGCTCAAGAACCCTAGCCCCGCCCAAGCCCCGCCCCCGCCCCCTCTTGTTCCGCCCAGCCCCGACTCGTCGTCTCTGGCCCCGCCCCTCCTACTCATAGCGCCGCCTCCGTTCCGCCCAGTCGTTCCCCCGGCCCGGGTTTTGGCCCCATACTATCCATTCTAGCTCCGCCTTTTCACACCTGGCCCCTCCTCACCACTCTGGTCCCGCCTCCAGGCCCGACACCTGGCGGGTGAGATGTTGGAGCTCAGAGTCCCAGGAAGGGCAAGGCCAGAGGATGGCATCACAGGCGGGTCCTTAGTCTAACCACAGAGTGACCTTGGGCAAGCCGCTGCATACCTATGATAACTACCGTTAATTAATGTCTGCTCCGTGCCCAGCACCAAGAGGGGAACCAGAGAGACAGACCGCTCTCAGCAGACAGAAAATCAGTAAACATAAATAAAGTTATTGAGTTGTGATGAGAGACGCAAAGGAAACAGGCGGGACGCTGAAACATAGTGAAAGGGCACTTACTCCTAGGCTCCAGGCTGAAGCTCTCTCCACTCAACACTGCTGCCCACTAAATTCCTCCTTGCGAGGTAAATACTAGTCGCAGCTTGCTGCCTCAAAAGGCTGTTATGAGAGCCAAGTGATCCCCAACAGAAGACCAGAGAGGCGACACTGGGCAAGTCGCCCTCCCTCTCTGGGCCTATTTCTTCATCCTTAAAAGGATGAGGATAAGCTAGAGGACTTGGAAGGTCCAGCTCTGACACTCATTCAAGCCATCCACAGAAATGATTTGCAGGTGTCTCAAATGTGGACAACGCCCTCCATGCTGCCATCAGTTAACGTTAGCAAATACTAGTGACTCCATCTGCCGCTGACACTAGCAGCTCCGATGATGATTGATAATGATTGCTAGAATTCCATCTCAAATCGCACTAGATCATACATTTCATCCCTTCTATTCATAATTGATTAGAAAGCTTCATTTGGCTGAAGAGATTCAGGTAAATCATCTTTAAACTTCAATGACAGTGCGTTTCTCTGATTCTTCACAGAAAGTTTTACGGATTTGACACCTCTAAGACTCCTTGTAAGCAGAAATATCACTCCAAGCTCCAGACTCTGAATCTGTTTAAAAACTAAACCTGGTTGCAAAGAATCCAAAGGTGAAAATTAGTTAAGACATTTTTCCCCAACTAAGTACCACCAGGAAAATGGAAACAATATCCATTGAAACTAGTCTGCTTAAGCTGGACTTAGGGAAAGAAAGGGGCCACAGAAAATGATAACCAGGTTGTCACTAATTACACTTCTACATAGGAAGGAAAGACAGTATTTATTGTCCCTTATTTCTATTTTGCTCTGAAGAATTTATGGGGCATGTAGACACTTATGCAATTCACCCTAATGGTATTTGGAGAAAGTAAAGTGTTATTCTGCTTCTACAGCTAGGGGATTTGAAACTGAGTGGTTGAATAACCGTTGAAGGTCACAGCACCTGTCAGTGGAAAAAATAGAATTAAATGGCTGTTAGCTGAGCCATGGCAAGCATAATTGGGACTCCTAGGTCTCCCCAGAGTGTTATATCAATAACCATGAGAACGGACTTCCCTGGTGGTGTAGTGGTTAGGAATCCACCTGCCAATGCAGGGGACACAGGTTCGAGCTGTGGTCCAGGAAGATCCCACATGCCATGGAGCAACTAAGCCCATGTGCCACAACTACTGAGCCCGCGTGCCTAGAGCCCGTGCTCCGCAACAGGAGTAGCCACTGCAATAAGAAGCCCGCCCACCGCAACGAAGAGTAGCCCCTGCTCATCGCAACTAGAGAAAGCCCGCGCACAGCAACGAAGACCCAACGCAGCCAAAAATAAACAAATAAATAATTTTAAAAAAATGATTAAAGGGGTAAAATTATTTTAAAAAATGACCATGAGAACAACAGTTATTTACATAATCTGTGAAAAAATAATACTTGTTTTTACTGTTCTTAAGTGAAAGGCAAAGTGTGTAATTTGTTGGGTACTTTAAAATCCAAGCAAATAATTATAGAACATAATGTATGCATCTTGGATGGTTTTTTCTAGAATGATACACCAATTACTCTCGGTTGCTGGATACGGTGGCAGCACCTGACTCTGATAACAGACGTTTTCACACTGCTAGGAAATGCTGGCTGATCAAATGACAATGAAAACTGGTGCTGTTGCTGTGGCCACCACCTACAAAGGTTCCCTAAAGTAGCATCTGTCTACCAACTTTCTGAGATTTGACCAAAGGGACTGTCATACAGTCTACAGTGCACCCATATCCCAGACACCACATTTCATCTGAAGATTATGGAATTTTTGTTACACTTTCCTGCCTTCGCCCATCCTACTCCTCCTTTTCCCTGAATATCCAAACCCACCCTTTCTTCGAGACCCATTTCAAATGCCGCTTGCCCCTTGAAGCCTAGGCTGGTTCCCCCACCAGACACAGCCTCTCCCTTCTCTGAACTTCCAGAACACTTTTATTTCTCTCACAGCACTTACCACGTTCCATCTTTTGGTCCATTTCTCTATACATCTTATGTCCTCTACTAGATAATGAGGTCCTAGGCTTAGAGTCTATGTCTTATTCATCTTTATAATACTCACTAGCCAGTCAGTGCCTTGCCATAGAAAGTGGAATATGATAATTATCATATTAACCTTGCTAGGTAGTAGGAGAATATAATAATCTAAGCACTTTTTAATATACTAGCACATTTAAACTCCAGCAGTATTAGAAGTGTGGTACTTTTATTACCCTTGTTTTGTTTTGACCTCTCCTTCTCACTGCTCTTGGCAGGTTCCTCTTCTTTCACCCAGACTCCGCATGTTGGGAATTCCACAGGCTGAAATCTGGGACCTATCTCTTTCTCTGTACACTCTGCCCCTGCCCCCACCCTACTCCCCCCACTTCTGTGGTCTTATCCATTTCCCTGGCGTTAAATACCTTCCACATACTGGCAATGACCAGATTCACACTCAGGTGCTAATCTCAACTCTGTGTCTCTGTGTATGTGACATCATCATCACTTGGACATGTCAGTTAATTATGTCCCAAAACGTTTTGTCCTCTTAGTCTCCCCATCTCAATCCATGGTACCACCATCCAACTAATTATTCAAGTGAAAAACCTGGAGGTCATCATTGGTTCTTCCCTCTGCTTCACCCACCAAGTCTAATTCAACCTTAAGTGCTGTTTACCTTGAATCTATCTGGAATCCATATCTTAATCCTCCTCTCCTACTACTATAGTCAAGCCCATGCTTATCTCTAGCTTAGACTCCACCTGCACTCTCCAGCACATTCTGGGGGCAGCCTGAGTGATCGTCTTAAAACACAAACAAAATCGCAAGTCCTTGCCGCCCGTTAGAGTGGCCCCTGCTGCCTGCATTGACAGGTCCCCCCCACCCCACACGCACACACCGTGCTCCTGGGTTATTGGCCCCTTTCAGTCTCTGGAACCAGCCAGCATGGGCCTGCCTTGACATGAACTGCTCCCTCTGCCTGCCCTGTTCCCTCCCCAGCCTTCCTCCTCCCCCGCTTTGCCTAATTCCTACTCCTCCTTCAGGACTGAGCTTATCTGTCACCTCTTGAGAGACAAACCAACCTAAGCTGGGTCTTCCACTCCCTCTGTCTATTACTCTGTATCAGTGTGCCCTGTCCCCTCCCCTCACCACAATTGTCACAATTTTTAATGACATAATTTTAGTGTGCCTGATTCCCCCTATAGAAAATTAGCTCCAGATGGGCAACAGCTGTGTCTGGTATCCACTGGTGGGTGCCCAGTATATGGAGCACACAGTTGATGCTCAAAATGTTTGTTGGATGAATAAATGAATGTTAAGTAGTTTGCCCAAGATCTCTGAGCCAGTGAGGTAGAAAATGGTGAGCAGGGATTCAAACCCAGGTGGCCTGACTTCAAACTAAACTGAATCTCTCTCTGTAGACCCCATCCCTAATCTCTAAACCAGAGCCTTAAGAGCTGCCTGGCAGGACATAAAGCTGGTAAAGCGAGCATTCAGCTGCAGGGCCCAAGTGTTCAATAGCTGGCAGCTACTATTGTTTGTGTGGCAGTTATTCTCTGATGTGCTTTTGCACTTACGAAACCCTTAAGCAGAGGGGAGTTGGTGCTTTGGAGTTAAAAAAGAGCACACGAGAAGGGAATTAGGGGGCCAAATAAATAAGAGGAATCAAAAATAAACATTGTCGTTTGCAAGTGGTATGACCTAATGAGTTGTCTTTTATGTCAATGTTGTCGTTCACTTTTCCTTTTTATAACGGGGTCAACTGAGCTAAATTCAGAGCTCGGCAGATTCTCTGAATCTTCCATTCAGCATTTCCATTATGGCTTGGTGATAAATTCTGCTGTGAGCCAAACTGAAAAGGTAATTAAAGATAAAAATGGATGCTGTCAATTTTATTGTTGAAGTTAAATGCGTTTTCACAGATTAAAGGAAAAAAAGCAAGTATTGATAGGATAGTAAAATCCAATTCTTCAAAAGAAATGATATAAAAATAAAAGGTCACTTTCAGGGGCTATTTCAATGGCTGTGATCAAAATGTAAAAGAGCAGACATATTTTAATGCAGGGAGCTTTCAAAGAAAATTAATTGGCCACATTTGTATTAGATTGTAATAGCTAAATAGTAGCACATAAAATCAAATATCACAAAAAGTACAAACCATGTATAAAACTGAGCTGTCTCAATAGAATTTAATAATAATACAGCTAGGGGATTTGAAACTGAGTGGTTGAATAACCGTTGAAGGTCACAGCACCTGTCAGTGGAAAAAATAGAATTAAATGGCTGTTAGCTGAGCCATGGCAAGCATAATTGGGACTCCTAGGTCTCCCCAGAGTGTTATATCAATAACCATGAGAACGGACTTCCCTGGTGGTGTAGTGGTTAGGAATCCACCTGCCAATGCAGGGGACACAGGTTCGAGCTGTGGTCCAGGAAGATCCCACATGCCATGGAGCAACTAAGCCCATGTGCCACAACTACTGAGCCCGCGTGCCTAGAGCCTGTGCTCCGCAACAGGAGTAGCCACTGCAATAAGAAGCCCGCCCACCGCAACGAAGAGTAGCCCCTGCTCATCGCAACTAGAGAAAGCCCGCGCACAGCAACGAAGACCCAACGCAGCCAAAAATAAACAAATAAATAATTTTAAAAAAATGATTAAAGGGGTAAAATTATTTTAAAAAATGACCATGAGAACAACAGTTATTTACATAATCTGTGAAAAAATAATACTTGTTTTTACTGTTCTTAAGTGAAAGGCAAAGTGTGTAATTTGTTGGGTACTTTAAAATCCAAGCAAATAATTATAGAACATAATGTATGCATCTTGGATGGTTTTTTCTAGAATGATACACCAATTACTCTCGGTTGCTGGATACGGTGGCAGCACCTGACTCTGATAACAGACGTTTTCACACTGCTAGGAAATGCTGGCTGATCAAATGACAATGAAAACTGGTGCTGTTGCTGTGGCCACCACCTACAAAGGTTCCCTAAAGTAGCATCTGTCTACCAACTTTCTGAGATTTGACCAAAGGGACTGTCATATAGTCTACAGTGCACCCATATCCCAGACACCACATTTCATCTGAAGATTATGGAATTTTTGTTACACTTTCCAGCCTTCGCCCATCCTACTCCTCCTTTTCCCTGAATATCCAAACCCACCCTTTCTTCGAGACCCATTTCAAATGCCGCTTGCCCCTTGAAGCCTAGGCTGGTTCCCCCACCAGACACAGCCTCTCCCTTCTCTGAACTTCCAGAACACTTTTATTTCTCTCACAGCACTTACCACGTTCCATCTTTTGGTCCATTTCTCTATACATCTTATGTCCTCTACTAGATAATGAGGTCCTAGGCTTAGAGTCTATGTCTTATTCATCTTTATAATACTCACTAGCCAGTCAGTGCCTTGCCATAGAAAGTGGAATATGATAATTATCATATTAACCTTGCTAGGTAGTAGGAGAATATAATAATCTAAGCACTTTTTAATATACTAGCACATTTAAACTCCAGCAGTATTAGAAGTGTGGTACTTTTATTACCCTTGTTTTGTTTTGACCTCTCCTTCTCACTGCTCTTGGCAGGTTCCTCTTCTTTCACCCAGACTCCGCATGTTGGGAATTCCACAGGCTGAAATCTGGGACCTATCTCTTTCTCTGTACACTCTGCCCCTGCCCCCACCCTACTCCCCCCACTTCTGTGGTCTTATCCATTTCCCTGGCGTTAAATACCTTCCACATACTGGCAATGACCAGATTCACACTCAGGTGCTAATCTCAACTCTGTGTCTCTGTGTATGTGACATCATCATCACTTGGACATGTCAGTTAATTATGTCCCAAAACGTTTTGTCCTCTTAGTCTCCCCATCTCAATCCATGGTACCACCATCCAACTAATTATTCAAGTGAAAAACCTGGAGGTCATCATTGGTTCTTCCCTCTGCTTCACCCACCAAGTCTAATTCAACCTTAAGTGCTGTTTACCTTGAATCTATCTGGAATCCATATCTTAATCCTCCTCTCCTACTACTATAGTCAAGCCCATGCTTATCTCTAGCTTAGACTCCACCTGCACTCTCCAGCACATTCTGGGGGCAGCCTGAGTGATCGTCTTAAAACACAAACAAAATCGCAAGTCCTTGCCGCCCGTTAGAGTGGCCCCTGCTGCCTGCATTGACAGGTCCCCCCCACCCCACACGCACACACCGTGCTCCTGGGTTATTGGCCCCTTTCAGTCTCTGGAACCAGCCAGCATGGGCCTGCCTTGACATGAACTGCTCCCTCTGCCTGCCCTGTTCCCTCCCCAGCCTTCCTCCTCCCCCGCTTTGCCTAATTCCTACTCCTCCTTCAGGACTGAGCTTATCTGTCACCTCTTGAGAGACAAACCAACCTAAGCTGGGTCTTCCACTCCCTCTGTCTATTACTCTGTATCAGTGTGCCCTGTCCCCTCCCCTCACCACAATTGTCACAATTTTTAATGACATAATTTTAGTGTGCCTGATTCCCCCTATAGAAAATTAGCTCCAGATGGGCAACAGCTGTGTCTGGTATCCACTGGTGGGTGCCCAGTATATGGAGCACACAGTTGATGCTCAAAATGTTTGTTGGATGAATAAATGAATGTTAAGTAGTTTGCCCAAGATCTCTGAGCCAGTGAGGTAGAAAATGGTGAGCAGGGATTCAAACCCAGGTGGCCTGACTTCAAACTAAACTGAATCTCTCTCTGTAGACCCCATCCCTAATCTCTAAACCAGAGCCTTAAGAGCTGCCTGGCAGGACATAAAGCTGGTAAAGCGAGCATTCAGCTGCAGGGCCCAAGTGTTCAATAGCTGGCAGCTACTATTGTTTGTGTGGCAGTTATTCTCTGATGTGCTTTTGCACTTACGAAACCCTTAAGCAGAGGGGAGTTGGTGCTTTGGAGTTAAAAAAGAGCACACGAGAAGGGAATTAGGGGGCCAAATAAATAAGAGGAATCAAAAATAAACATTGTCGTTTGCAAGTGGTATGACCTAATGAGTTGTCTTTTATGTCAATGTTGTCGTTCACTTTTCCTTTTTATAACGGGGTCAACTGAGCTAAATTCAGAGCTCGGCAGATTCTCTGAATCTTCCATTCAGCATTTCCATTATGGCTTGGTGATAAATTCTGCTGTGAGCCAAACTGAAAAGGTAATTAAAGATAAAAATGGATGCTGTCAATTTTATTGTTGAAGTTAAATGCGTTTTCACAGATTAAAGGAAAAAAAGCAAGTATTGATAGGATAGTAAAATCCAATTCTTCAAAAGAAATGATATAAAAATAAAAGGTCACTTTCAGGGGCTATTTCAATGGCTGTGATCAAAATGTAAAAGAGCAGACATATTTTAATGCAGGGAGCTTTCAAAGAAAATTAATTGGCCACATTTGTATTAGATTGTAATAGCTAAATAGTAGCACATAAAATCAAATATCACAAAAAGTACAAACCATGTATAAAACTGAGCTGTCTCAATAGAATTTAATAATAGCATATATACATATACGTATACACCACAATGTCACGGACCCAATTAACAATAGAAAAACACAAGAGAACAAAGAAATGGCAGTTCATTACAAAACAAATTATAATGTGCCCTGAACAAATACCAGCTCTTGTTATAAATGAAGATATTGTTTTCCATCTTAAGAAAGTACACTGTAATATCCCATGCCCTCTAAATGCTGAAAACTTTTATATCTGGAAGTGATGAATCATATCATGAAAGAATTTTTTTAAAGACAAATATGAAGAATACTCTATTGTGTACTTGTAACTTGCAAAAGGGTAGATCTTAAATCTTCTCCACACACACACACAAAATGGTAACTATGTAGAGGTAATGGATGTGTTAATTAGCTTGATTGTGGTGATCATTTCACAATGTATATGCATATTAAACATCAAATTTGTATACATCAATGACAGCTCCATAAAGCTGCTAAAATATAATTTCTACAGTAAAAAAAACACAAATATGGATTTCTGTAGATAGATTCCTTCAGCAGATTTGCAATTACTATGCAAAAGCTCAACATTTGTGTATTAGATCAACACAATTTATTAGAAATATGTAAATATAGATTGCATTAAATGAAATGTTCTTCATAGGTGACATACTATTATAAATTTTAAAAAGAAACTTATGCCCTTACTTAATGACCACAAAACACAATTGCAAATGCTTGACTCTGTGCAAAAGGTAGAATTTAAATATTCTTATCAAATATACAGCCTATATCTCACTTTTTTTCTATTCTAGAAATGAGAGGTATTTATAGACACTGCCACATATACCAAAAATAAATCCAAAGGACAAATTATACTGCAGGTATAGACCACAAATGCTCCAGAAATTTGTAGCTATGCACCAGGAGAATTGTCATCTTAGAATTTAATTCATTGATTGCCAATTTAATTGTCCCTAGACTATTCCCACCTCAATCAAGGGATATTAAGGAATTATGATCCTCAAAAGCACTCAAAAAATTCAAAATTAAATATATTTCTCTTCCATTTGTAATTTGTAAGCTGCCATGTAAGGCATTTAGGGATGTGAGGATAAATTAAAACCAAAATGGAGCTGTTTCTCTACTACGTTTGGGACTCTGCTGTAATTATCTGCTCCTCTAATTTATTTAGCAAGGTTCACTTTCTCATCTATCTAGTGATTACTAATTGATGTCAAGTTTTCTATATGCATAAGAAGACCAGATGAGCAACCTTTTAGCAATACAAAAAACTCCCTCTGAAAGTTAATGTATGGCACTGATTGTTCCAGAGAATCGACTTTCTTTAACCTAATTCTAAGCCACCTGATCCAAGTCTCTCAAAATTGGAAATCATTTGGTAATTTCCAGTTCCACAGCTGTCTCACACGAGACACAATCTCTCCTTGTTCTTCTATAACACGCTTGATTAATAATCTTATTTATTTTCTGCTTTCCTCCCCTACACACAGTAAGTTCCATGAAAGCAGAGATATCACCTATCTTGTTCACTGTATCATCCTGAGAACTTGACAGATAGCTGATTCTCAAAGAATTGTTGAATGAATAGCTAGGAGGTGACAGAGCAAGGATCCACACTGGTGTTTATCTGACATCAAAGACCAAAGACTGCACTCCCCAATATGTCAAGAACTTTCTGTATTTCCCAATCGACTATCTCGCAGAGTGTTGGAGACATCAAATGGGCATCAAAAACACAACAAGCAACTTCAACTCTGCTTCACCGGTGACTGAGAAGATCTGACGTAACCAAGGATCAAATATATCCTTTTGCTTACAGGTGACTTCAAGAATTCTTTAGTTTTCAACAAATTGAAAACACTCTAGAAGTTAAGGGGAAAAGGGCTGGAGAGGGACAAATGGGGGAGGCTCCCATAGAAGCCCGGGCCAGGGATGACAGCAATGGCTTGCACTGCAGTGGTGGCACTGGAGCTGTGTGACTTGGCACAAGTGACTCATCTCTTCTGAGCTTTGGTTTTCTCAGCTACATAAATAGAAAGTTTGCCTCTAAATCACTGGGCACATTGTAGGCCCTCAGTGCTACAATTATACTAAATGTTTTACAAGGTTATGGTGAGAATTAGCACTGATAAATATACAGTAACTGACATATTTGTGTACTCAACAAATGATAGCTTCTACTCTGTTGTATTGAGAAACAGCGTGTTCTAAGGCTGCAAAATGCTTTAGAAGAGCAATGAAAAGGAAAAAGCTTATTTTAAATTCTAATTTAAGACTATTTAAAAATAGCTTTTCTACCTACTGTATACCTCAGGGAACTCTACTCAATGCTCTGTGGTGACCAAACTGGGAAGGAAATCCAAAAAAGAGGGGGCATATGTATACATATAGCTGATTCACTTTGCTTTACAGTATAAACTAACACAACATTGTAAAGCAACTATACTCCAATAAAAATTAATTTAAAAATAAATAAATAAACCTCACATTAAACCTAAAATAAATAAATAAATAAAATAGCTTTTCTGTAATTTGCCAGAGTCTACCAGCACACTTATTCTGCAGCTAAACTGGGCCAGTGAAATAAGCTAACAGTGGCTAACTCTGGGCAAGATAGTAAGGGCAATTATTATTTAATTTGTTGTGTATTCTCCAAAGTGAGCATGCACTGCTTTTGTGATCGGGAAAAGCAAATTGTTAGATTGTTTAGGACTCAGAAGACAATTTACCCCGGATTCTCTCGTTCTGTATTCTATCAAAGTCATTCGGACTGACGTTTTCAGAGAATGTTGTTATATAAGGCTCTTGGGTACAGAATCAAAGACGTGGCCTTTCCTAGTGTTAGGCATAAAGGAACTTAGAGAAGACATTCTTCCTGCCAGGATGAAAGGAAGCCAAAATCCTCTCCAACTGTGAGACCTACTTCAAGGATAACTAATGAATTCATATATGTACATTTACTCAAGGAGTCAATCCAGTTCCCATTTTTATTGGGCTCTTACAGGAGAAAATAGCAGAAAGTAGACTCCTTTTAAAATCTGAATTGTTAATATGAATGCATAGTATAAATATGGATTAAAAATTAACCAAGATATGACCCATCAATTCCACTACTAGGTATATAGAGAAAGAGAAATTAAAACACATGTCCACACAAAAACATATACATGAGTATTCAAAGCAGCAATACTCATAATAACCAAAAAACAGAAACAACCCTAATGTCCCCAAACTGATGAATAGATAAAATGTGGTATAATCACACAATGGAATATTATTCAGTAATAAAAGGAGATGAGTTCATGCTATTATTTCTCTCATCTAGTAAACAAAGAAATGAAATACCAATACATACTACAACGTGGATGAACCTTGAAAACATTACACTAAGTGAAAGAGGCCAGTCACAGAGGACCACTTAGTATATGATTCCATTTATATGAAATTCCCAGAATAGGCAACTCTGTATAGACAGAAAGTAGATTAGTGGCTGTGTAGGGCTGCAGAGGGACCTGGGGGTGATCGCAAATTGGTACAAGATTTCTTTCCCAGATGATGAAAATGTTCTAAGATTGTGGTGATAGTTGTACGACTCTGTGACTATGCTAAAAGCTGTTAACAGCTATGATAAAGCTGTTACCAAAAAATAAATAAGTAAATAAACTAAGAAAGGCAAATAACTATCTTATTTCATGTCATTCTGAATTCATTCATTTTCTTTTTCCCCCATTAATCAGTTCATTAGAGATATTTTAAATTCAACTATTTTGTGAAGATATGAGTTCTGGAAAGGAAAGGTAACATCAGAAGAATTATCAGAAGCTATTTAAAGCAGCTATAAGATGGTCTTTCTCTCTTTTTTTTCTCCAGTTGAGTCATACCTTCAAACTTTTTCTTTGAAAGTTTAGGGAAGACTCATTTTTTTTTAATACTGGAAAAAAAATCAGGCTCTCTTCCTTCCCCCAAATATCTTGGACAAATCACATGTTTAAAATTTATTCTTGTACTTATTGGTTTTGCAAAAGAAGGCATCGTCTTACACAGTATTTGTAACTAAAAGCAAATCATTTGTTTAAAAAAAGGGCAGTTTGCAAAAAAATGGTTTTGGTCTTTTATAATTCTCATTCATTAAAATAATATCTAGCCAAAAAAAAAAGGATGGACAATTCCCAATTAGCCTGAACAATGGAATTAAAGTTGCATGATTAACTTAAATAGTGCCTTTTAAAAATAGATACCAATTATATATTTAAAATTTCACATGATAGGGGCTTCCCTGGTGGCGCAGTGGTTAAGAATCTGCCGGCCAATGCAGGGTACATGGGTTCAAGCCCTGGTCCGGGAAGTTCCCACATGCCATGGAGCAACTATGACCAGGCACCACAGCTACCGAGCCTGCGCTCTAGAGCCTGCGAGCCACAACTACTGAGCCCACACGCCACAACTACTGAAGCCCAAGTGCCTAGAGCCCATGCTCCACAACAAGAAAAGTCACCAGAATGAGAAGACTGCACACCACAACGAAGAGTAGCCCCCGCTCACCACAACTAGAGAAAGCCCGCGTGCAGCAACGAAGACCCAATGTGGCCAAAAGTAAAATAAAAAATAAATTAACTTAAATTCAAACAATAAATAAAATTGTGCGTGATAAAACCACAAATTTACTAGAAGTATGTTATAGACTTTGGCATGGGGAATATCTTTATATGCATGATACTAACAACAAGAACTATAAATGATTGATAGTTTTGCCTGCATAAACACAAAAAGCCTTCAGTATACCTGCATTAAAAATGAATTTTTTAGAAGTTAAATGCTCTGATAGAAAACTGAGCAAAGGAGATGGACAGTACCCAAAAGAATACAAATGAATAATATCTGGAAGAAAAAGAAAAAGAAAGCATTTGACATGGTTTTACTCACTGTGTAATGTGCAATGTTGTTTGCAGAATTCTTCCCTCCCAGGGATATTGGTTTTAAGCCAAAACAGCAATAAGAAAAAAGACGTTAGGAAATTTTAAGAGTAGTTCATCATATTCACTTAATGTCTTTTTAAATTAGATTGTAACTACTTATCTGAGTTAGAGACCCTAGTCATCCTCTACTCCCTCTCTCTCATCCCTCACTGTGTGGGAGCCTCCCTCCTCTCTGTTCTTAGACCCTCATCCTTCCTTGCCTGACTATTTAGGTAGCCTCCTCTCTGGTTTCCCTGCCTTATGTCTCTTCCTACTTAATCCATCTTCTGGACTCCAAGAGTTCGAGTGTTAATTGTTTCTCTCATTTACTAAGAATCTCAGCAGCCTCTGCATTGTATCAAGCACAAACTCCAAGACCTGTGAAGCTGTCTTCTCTCCTTAGCATACGTGTCCAACCTCATCTCTTGTTCCTCTTCTTCCCCTAACGAGCTATGCTCTAGCTCTGCTCAGCGATGGATTTTCCATAAAAATGTGAAGCTTTCCCACTGCCAGGCCTTTACACAGCATTTCCTTCTGCCTTTCCTCCCTAACCTCAGTGTACAGCCACCTGGAGTCTAGCACATCCTCCACATTGTTAAGTAGTTGAAGACAGCCCTGCCTTTCCTGCAAGACTGCACATTAAGAACTGAGGATGAGGGGAGGGGTAAATTGGGTATTTGAGATTAACATATACACACTACTATATATAAAATTGATAAACATCAAGGACCTAGTGTACAGCACAGGGAATTATATTCAATGCTTTGTAATAACCTATAATGGAAAAGAATCTGAAATAGAATATATGTATATATGTAACTGAATCACTTTGCTGTACACCTGAACCATTATAAATCAACTGTACTTCAATTAAAAAAAAAAAGAACTGAGGACATGTCTTACTCATCCATGAATCCACATCACCTAAAATTACCAGGAACATGGTAAATATAAAGAAATAAAGAAATGAATCCACTTTCTGATTGTTTTCCAGAATGTAAAATATTTTTACATTGCTAAAACAAATACTTTCATGGAACTTTCAAAGTGCTGGACCATAGAAATTCCAGAGTCTTATTTTCTGATTAAGAAAAACACCAGCAATAAAATTATATGGAGGAACATGATTTTTTTCCACGATTTATTTTTAAAAACGTGATTTGTAACTCACCAAAATGAAATCAGCTTAAGATTTTGATTTTAAAGTTTGACTCAAGATTTGAAACTTTTAGCTTTTTGGTTTCCTATTTGTTTCTGTTAAGGTGCTCTTGAACCTGTAGTGCCCCTGTGAGAACCCACAAGTTTTGCCCAGGTGAGAGGATGAAATGCCTGCTGTAGGTGGAGGAGTGCCCCTGTTCAGATGAGGATTGCTAAGCTTATATTTGGATGAGTCATCAGGAACCAGAGGGGTCTGAAATCTAGGACTAAAAATACACCACAGAACAGAGGAAAAAGAAGCTGGGTGAGAATCTAGGCTAGCAGTCAGCCCGAGAGCAGGAAAAAACCCAGTTATAGAATAGCCCCTGCTGCAACCCCACCTTCTACTTTTCCCCTACAGTATGAAATTATTTCAACAAAAGGGCGAATATGTCAAAATTTGCCCATCTTTTGGGTGAAGTTCTGAAGACTTGCTTCTAATGTGGTGGTAAAATATGCTAAGCTGTCTTACCCACTACAGTCTTTGAAGTTGTCACAACTTTAAGCACGTGTTGAAGGGGTGATCAGAATATGGAAAACCCACCAGTTCTACTGACCTGGATGGAAAAGAGGTGTATTTTAGGATTTCACTCCACCATATCAAGAGCCACTATTCATTCCTTCAACAATATTTATTTGTTGCCTAATAGGTACCAGTTTCTGTTCTAGGTACCGGAACGTAGCTGTTGAATAAAACAAAGTCCTTGCTCTGGAAGCTTATATTCCAGTGTGGTAGACGGACAGTAAACAGGCCAGAGATGGTGTTGAGTGCTATGGAGGAAACTCAGCAGGGAGAAGGAGAATGTGAGTGTGTGGGGAATAGACTGCTCTTCTGTAGGAAGTAGCCAAATAAGGTGACATTGAGAGAGAGACCTGCACGAGATGAGTGGGCCATACTGATGTTCCCAGGGGAAGAGTATTCCCAGGTCAGAGGGAATGGCAAGTGCAAAGACCCTGGGATGGAAGAGGGCTTGTTATTTCAAGGAACAAGGGGGCTCATCTGATGAACAGAGGAAGGGAGCACAAGGTGGAAGAGAAGGTAGCAGAGGGGCCAGAGTATGTGGCACCTTGTAAACCAGTGTAAAGAATCTGGCTTTTACTGAGCAAGAAGGGAAGCTACTGGAGAGTTTCGAGCAAACCAGTAGCACAATCTTACATTTTGAAAGGCTGCTGTGTTGAGAATTGGCTGAAGGGAAAGGAAGCAGATGGAGCCTGTAGCAATAGTCCAAGTGAGAGAGAATGGTGGCATGGATCAGTGTACCTGCAGTGGTAAATGGTTGGATTCTAGATACATTCTGGAGATAAAGCCAACAGGATTTATCAATTCACTTCTCCATCTACCTCTACTTCTGTGCATACCGAGACTGAAAGGTCATTTTACGACATACAGTCAACCCTCATTATGTACAGATTCTGCATTTGCAAGTTTGCCTTTAACCCCAAAACCAATACTCACAGTGCTCTCCTGGTCAACGTGGACACGCACAGAGCCATGGAAGTATTTGTTTCCTGATGTCCATTTTCCCAGCTGAAGTCAAACAAGGGGCCACTCTGCCTTCTTGCTTCAGCTCATACTGTAAACAAGTATTCTTTTGGTCATTTTTGTGCTATGCTTTTTGAATTTTTGTGCTTTTTGTTGGTGATTTCACTTTTTAAAATGTCCCTTCAGTATAGTGCTTGCTAGTGTTCCTAAACACAAGGCAGCTGTGATGTGCCTTACATAGAAAATATATGCATTAGATAAGCTTCATTTAGGTATGAGTTAAAGTGCTGTTGGCCATGAGTTCAATATTAATGAAGTACCAACGTACATTAAATGTCTCTAAACAGAAACACACATAAAACAAAGTTATGTATTGATCTGTTGATGAAAGTGTTGTAACCAGAGGCTCAAAGGAACCCAACCTGTTATTTTACTAGGAGCAATGGCTCAGAATTTGCTAATTCAGCGTTCATGCTGACTTTACAGAACATGGCTACCACAAACAAGAATCAACTGTATAAAGAGAAATTTAGAAGATTCAAAAAGCACTATGTCAAAGGGGCTTGGAAATAGCTTGAACACCACCATGTGCAGAAAACTCCAAGACACTGCTATTCCTTAAGAGCACTTAATTAGGGCTTAGGCTGGGACCCCATATCTGATTGACAACACTGCTATGGCTCAATGCACTGGTTCTCATCCCTGATGTCCATTAGGTCACCCGGGGAGATTCTGAGCAATGGTAATGCCAGGGTCCACTGCAGAGGTTGCTTTAATTGGTATGGGGTAGAGCCTGGGTACAAAGAAATTTAAAAGCTTTTCAGATGATTCCAATATGCAGCAAAGCACTTCTCAAACTTCAGCATGAATTAGAAACACATGCAGAGCTTGGTTAAAACAGATTGCTGGGCTCTATGCCAAGATTTTTATTCAGGAGGCCTGGGATGGGACGCTAGAATTTGCATTTCTAGCAAACACCCAGGTGACGCTCCACAGACCACGCTTTTAAGCAGCACTGCCCTACAGCACTTCCATCAGAGGATTCTATTCTAAGTGACAGCATCCTAAGCAAAGCTCAGCGGTGGAGCTCCCTTTGGCCAAACTGAACTATTCTCATCTTTTGGTTCTTTTTCCTCTGTAGCCTTAGTTTCTCTTGCATAACCTTTCACATGGCTTGGGCTGCCGACTGGGAGAGCTGGTCCTAATGCAGGACCTTCGGTATTCTTTCCTCATATCCACACATCAAGTCTGGCTTGGCTCAGCCCACACGTTCATTCTCAAACCCATCCCTGCAGACAGACATGGTAATCTGGCCAGACTGAGCGATGTGCTCACCTTTGTGAAAGGCGTGGGATTATCTGATTGACAGATCTACCAGGGCCACCTGGAGTAGAGGGGCAGAAAACCAGAGTGGAAAACCCGTAGCTTACAGGAATGATGAGCTCAAGGCAGTGGTCACCTCTCGGGGGTAGAGGGAAACAGAGAAGAATGAGACCTGAAAGGGACACACAGGGGGCTTCAAAAGTACTGATTAATTTGTTTCTGAAGCTCGGTAGTGGATACACAGGGCTTTCATTTTATTTCTACCTTTCACGTTTTACTATGTTTGCAAGTATGTATGTGTACACACACACACACACACGATTTTTAAGTCCAGTATGAACACCCATCAATATCAAAGGCTGGCGAACGACTCTTTTATTTCACTAGATAGGCTTCGGATAGGGTAATATCAGACGAGACCTAGAAGGACAGCTCTCCGTTTTGCTCAAACTGGGTTACAGGTTCTCCAAGATGGTAGGGGAACAACGAATAGAAAATCTTCACTGCACAGTTCCCACCTTTCTTTTTTTATGATGTTTACATTTCTGTTCATTTTAACATCTTATTTAAAAGTAACTGGGACTTCCCTGGTGACGCAGTGGTTAAGAATCCGCCTGCCAATGCAGGGGACATGGGTTCGATCCCTGGTCCAAGAAGATCCCACATGCCGCGGAGCAACTAAGTCTGTGCGCCACAACTACTGAGCCTGTGCTCTAGAGCCCACGAGCCACAACTACTGAAGCCTGTGGCCTAGGGCCCACGCTCTGCAACAAGAGAATCCACCGCCATGAGAAGCCCGCACACCGCAACGAAGAGTAGCCCCCGCTCGGCGCCAACGAGAGAAAGCCCACGCGCAGCAATGAAGACGCAACGCAGCCAAAAAAAAAGTAACTGCAAGAGTAGCCACAGTACACATAAAGTGTGAAAAGACCACAGCCCTATTAATCCTGGTACCTTTAACAGTTATTGCTAGAGAATGTTTTCCTTCACCATTTCCATTCTTTCCAAGTTTTATTCAAAAAAAAAAAAAAAAAGAGGGGGAGGGTGATTAAGATGTCCATAAAGAGTAATCATCATTACAACATTCACCTGGACAGCAATAACAAGGACCCAATGCAGTTGGTACCATCCAATTTTCCCACTAGACAAGTTAAAAAAAAAGTCAAAGCTTTCTCAATGTGGAAGAATAGGACAGCTTTTACACTGAAATGGTGCCCCAAATGAGTTATAAAATCCCTGATGTTGCCTTCTATTTATCCTTTTCTTTCTGTTCTTTTTCTTTCTTCTCACGCTCAGCTTTCGCTTCTTCTTCCTCATGTTTTTTGATCAACTGTTCCACTTCCTTTTGTTTGAGAACTCTGATGACTGTCTTCCCATTCTCTCTTGTTAGTGTGGCGATTTCCACTGGAAGCAAACACACACACTTGTGATACAGGCAGCCATACTTAGCCAAAACCCTTAATAAGCGACCACAGTTTAATCTCTTCATACCGTTTGAGCCTTAGTACACAACTTTTCCAAGTTTTCTGCTGAATATAATTCATGGATACTTTCATGGAAACAAAATACCTTCAATATTGTAATGTTTTTATGAATATTTTTACTTTAATATCGTCTTTATCTTCATCCATACTAACTTTCTGAGCTGCTGTTCTGTTACTTTTGTGGAAAAAGTACAACCAGCCAATTGCTCTAGCTGGCCTGACCAGAAAGAGCCAGTTTCCTCGTTAGAACCTCTGAAGGCTCAGCCAAAATCTTTAACCAGTACTTACACTTATTTTTCATGAACTTTTCAAATCTCTTTTCAAAACAAAGGCATGAAAAGCAGCTCCCATGACTACGGATGAGAAAAGCAGACTAATGCCAGAAGGAGGAGAAATTTTGAGAAGGGAAAATTGAGTAGTGCCTCCTTGAAATTAGGCAGAAGTAGACAAGAGGACAATCTGCAAGTAAATGGCATTTTTTAAAGCAACACCAGGAGCTAAGTTATCCTAAACTAAATCAATACGTTAATTTACCACAATTTTTGAAAAACATTATTTACAAATATTGTTTTATATGGTCATGTAACTTTAGTTAAATAAAGCATTTACAATTGCAAACATGGGCTTAACGTAAGAGATCAGTAGATTCAGAAGAACAAAGGGTACAACTCATGCAAATGTTATACCTCTGGTAAAGGACACCAAACATATATAACCATATAATTACTTTCATATTCTTTATCATATGTACACATGAGCACAGATATCATTGTCAAGAAGTCGATAAGATAAAATAGCATGGATCAGATTTAACTATGAATATTGAGAACATTCAGGCTCAAGTCCTTAAGCTTGTTATGTAGTGTGGGACGGTGGCTCCAGAACTTGTCAGTGTTGACCTTGTCAAGTCTTAGGAAATAAGCTGTAAGGTCACCTAACTTATAAGGCTGCTGTTTCAGTGCACTATGATAACATGTTAAAGGCCTACTCAATCAATTCCCTCACGAAGCAAACAAATTAGAGGAGTGGACATAAATTACCTTTTTCAGCAGAGAGCTTACTAACATCCATGGTCTTATTTAGGACTTTGATAGCTAAAGCAAGAGCTGACTTCAAAGTCATTTCTCCTTCTTTGTAATCTTGTTTTAACATTGACACAGCTGCCTATAAAACATAAGGAAGAATCAACGTAGAGAATTTCCTTTAAATTTTTGCGATTTTTAGGAACATGAATAATGCCTGAATTATTATTGGCATTATAACCAACATAAACAATTTTTTTAAACATCTTTATTGGGGTATAATTGCTTTACAATGGTGTGTTAGTTTCTGCTTTATAACAAAGTGAATCAGTTATACATATACATATGTTCCCATATCTCTTCCCTCTTGCATCTCCCTCCCTCCCACCCTCCCTATCTCACACCTCCAGGCAGTCACAAAGCACCGAGCTGATATCCCTGTGCCATGTGGCTGCTTCCCACTAGCTATCTACCTTACGTTTGTTAGTGTGTATACAACATAAACAGTTTTAAGGGCAGGGAGGGTTGACATGGGATAGGGGTGCAAAGGAGGGATGTTGATGATCTATGAATGAATCCCAGGTATCCATGACAGAATTCAGGGGGTCTGAACTAGTATGTGGGAGACGGGGGAACCACATCTTATTTTCACAACTTCTAACTGAAAATTAGCACTTCCTTTCATTATTACTGTAGGCAGTAAACCCTCGTAGTATTAGTAGTACCTGTGACTTCATCACCAATAGAAATCACAGATACTTTCATATCACATTAAGGCTGTTGCAGCTACCTTAAAATGTTCTTTACACTCAGCACTACTTTAAAACTATGGCAGTTACTAGACCCTTTGGCACATTCTATAGCAACACAAAAATACTCACAGCGCTATTATTTCCAATGCATGTAGCTTTCCATCCTCCATAATTTCCGCTAGGGTCACTCTGATAGAGCTGAAAGCCATAGTGCTTATCCCAGCCAATGTAAAGCAATGAAACACCAAAAGGACGTTTTCCTTTAACAGAGAAAAAAAAAAGCTAAACATACCAACAATCTAAATTTAGTATCACTATGGTTACTTGAGCTCAGTGGCTAACCCCTCTTCTGTGAAGTTAAGCATTCATAAACTGTTCCGTGTTCTGGCCACCATAGATAAGCTCCATCAAAAATTCCACTTTTGTTTCCAGGATTTGGATGCAGCCAGGAGAGGGAATAAAGACAAAGAGGACCAGTGCTAAATTTCATCATTATGTAAAAAGCAATTTGTTTCCTGATTTAAAAATGTTATTTTGGCCTTTCAATAGTCTACATAGTGGAAGCCAGTTAGTTCATGAAGTGAGAATGGATGAAAAGTGTCTATTTATTTCATTTTTCAATTTCATTTTACCATCTCAAAAAGGTTATTACTCATAAAACGTTTTATCTTTTGGGAATAAAATTTCCAAAAGTTTCAGTACCTCCAAACTGCGTATAAGCTTGTTTGATATCACACAGTGCTGTGACCAACTGCTCACAAGGAATTGGCTCCTGATACTGCAATAAATACCTAGGATAAAGAAACTGGCATATGAATAGTTTTCTCTAAAACACTCTATATACACGCTCTAAGCAAAATACCCTCTGAAAAGAAATCTCTGTCATGGGGTCAACATAAGAGTCACTTATAAATAATCTAAAGGGGGAGAGTAGAGGGCATGGCAACATCTTAAAAATCATACAGTAACTAATATTTTGCAAGTTTGGTTAAAGAAAAAAACACCGTAATTTGCAATTAATAGGTTTTTAATGACTCTAATCTTTACAAAAATGAGTTCTTAGAAACATCGACACTGATTTTACATACCATCAATTACAGTATTTATGACCATACCTTTGAGCAATGAGCCTCAGTTCATTCGTCAGAACATTAGCATCAGAAGTTATGCCTGCCACACTGCAGGCCATATCCCTTGAGGAAAAGAAAGACATTTATCTTTAAGCAGAGAAGATGTTTACCAGGGGTATTTTACAAGTTTTAGAAAGTACTAAGCTCTATTAGAAATTCACCATGCTTCCTCTCAGCTGCTACACCCTTCAGACAAAACCTATGTGTGTTTTATCTTTGTAGGAAACTTTCAACTTGATGTCATTCAACACATAAGATAAACAAATGCACACTTAAGTTCTTCACAAGAGATGTATTTACCATCATCACCCTGTGAACAGGGCAAGAGAATAAACACTAGGAAGCTAGGGTAAATCCCAAGAAGATTCTACCACAAAGAAGAAAAAGGTTTTGCCAGACAGGAAGACAGACTACCCCACACTCTTGGGTAGTAAGTACTCTCACCTCCTAAGGCCTAACTTGATGGGGGTGAGGGTGACGGGACCCGAAGGGCGGGATATTTTATGAGCCTGCCTAGGAAGCTCAGGGCTAGGCTTACAGGGAGGGTGCATTTCCTTTCACTACCCCCCGTTCCCTGAAAGCTGCCCCAGCTCTCCTACAGCTTCGACACCCTCTGGCACTGTGCCTAATCAAGCCCGCAAGCTGCTGAGGGGCCCAACAGTGACTGCGGAGGGAAGACACTTTCTTGGGTGAGTGTATCAGAAAGGCCCTATAACCAGAATTCACCTGGCTCACCACTGAAGGGAAAGTCTCCAATGAGCAAATCCAGCTCTCTGCTAGCTGCAAAGCCCTGAACACCCAACTGTAACAGAAACTTCACTAAGTGTA
Organism: Neophocaena asiaeorientalis asiaeorientalis; assembly: GCF_003031525.2. Taxonomy (NCBI): domain Eukaryota; kingdom Metazoa; phylum Chordata; class Mammalia; order Artiodactyla; family Phocoenidae; genus Neophocaena; species Neophocaena asiaeorientalis. Next base: position 40,236 of record NW_020174055.1, read on the forward strand.
CAGAAAAGTCTAAACTTTTCCCAGACCTTCAGGAGGCCTGTTCTTTGGTAAGATTCAGTATAATTCAAAATAATTCCTGAGTAACCATTATAAAAAATATCTTGAGGGCCTCCTATATGCCAAACACTGTGCTAGTTTATCTCATTCATTTTATTTTATTTCATTAAACTGCCACAACCACTCTAGTAGGCTCTGAAGCCCAGAGAAGTTAAACAATGGGTGTGAAGTCACAGCTTTCATATTCTTTCATATTCTTTGGTGAATATGAAAGTCCCAGTTACTTTCATATTCTTTGCATTGGTGGAGCCCAGATTTAACCCGAAGCTGTGTGACTACCAAGCCTCTTATCACTATACAACGCTGTTTCTCCACTAAGTACTTGACCCTGCACTTTAAAAGAATAACATATGGTCCTGGGCCTCAAGGAAGTTTCAAGCAAATAAGTTAAAAGGAAAAAATTTCAGAAGTAAAAACAGAACAAACTGTTCAATTCTATCATGTCACATGGAATAGCCCTCCCAAAATATGATGAGATGTTTGCCCTAAGATTTCACTTACTCATTCAGTTTATAAATTTTTTCAGAAAAAAAGACTTCATCAAGAAGCTTGTGGATGTTACGTCTCTCTGCTGCAAGCAGAACACCATCATTTGCTAAAATTCCCAAACAGGTGCCTGCATGTCCTATAGCTTCCATGGCATATTCAACTTGGTACAAGCGACCTACAAGACAAAAGCAGTGAGAAACCAAGACTCTCTTCCTTGTTCTTGCACCACTGGTTCAAGAGAAATCAGCAACAACACTGGAGGGCTACAGACGAGAGTCCTACTTTTACTCATAGTCCTATGATGTACATAATCAACCTGGTGATCATTACTTCAAACTACAGAAAGGATGAACAATTTAGTCTTAAAAAAAGTTTGTAGATTCCCCACCCACCCCTAAAATTCAAACACTTAAACATTTTTTTTTATTTGAGACAGATCAAACAACTTATATTTTACCTTCTGGAGAAAATATAGTGGTCCTGGAGTCATATCTTCGAGACTGCAAAGGAAAAACATACAAATGATTCCTACCCACTTTTAGGAAGCCAACTCCTGTAAACCCACAAATCATTTTACAGAACACATCCTGGTATACAAAATTCAGAGAGTGGGAGGAAACTGGTAAGACATCATTCCATTTCACTTTTCTCACGCAAGTCTGTAAGCCGAGTACAAGCAATACAATTTATCAGGCAACAGCTAACTGGCATGTGTATTAACTCACCATGTTTTCTGAACTTTATGATAATTCCTGTAAAAAGAAAATAGGATAATTATTAAAATGAGACTTACAATTTAAAAAGCATTTCTTGACTTGAAAAAAAAATGTTTTCTTCACTCTCTTCATTCAGCCAACATTTACGGTGCACCAGGCACTATGCCAAATGCTGGAATGCCAGCATGGGTAAGAGCAATCCCTTCCCTAAAGAGCGTACAGTCTGGTGGCCAGGTGAGGGAGAAGACACAGAAGGACAATTATAAAGCAATATGGTAACAGGCACTAAGGGTAGAGTGGGAAGAGGGTTGGAGAAAATCAAGAAAGTATTTTTTGCGAAACACATACAGAAAATGAGCCCAAATTAGAGATGGGAGAGGCAGAAATAAGGCTGAGAACATTTAGGTCTAAGAGGAAGCACAGGGGAAGAAAGAAGGGAAAGGCATTCCAGGCAGAGGAGAAAGCTTGGGCAAAAGGCACTGAGGCAGGATAGCTTAATGGGCGAGAGAAATTGCTGAAGTTAAAAAAGATATGAAAAAACTAAAGAACCAAGCAAGTATCCAGACCATGTAGAGCTTTGAATGCCAAGCTAAGAGGCTTAGGCTTTCTCCAGAGAATGATACGGGGTCCTGAACTATGAAGGGGAGGAGCGGGATGGTAATCTTTGGCATCATAACTATTACTGCGAAAGACAACAATGGGGCTCAGCGTGATTTGGTGAAAAAGCCAAACTTCGGCCTCCAGAGCCAATTTTCCCAAATTCTAGAATATCGGTAATTAAAAATGGAAAGATAAGCAGGGATCAGGTCCCGAAGGCCCGCGTGCCCAGGTAAAAACTATGAATGCTATCTCTTATGCAATGGGGCTCCAAAGAATGATGCTGGGCCAAAGAGCCACAGGAGCTGACCGGCATTTTAGAAAGATCGCTCTGGCTGGTGAAGAGTGGGGCAGGGTAACCAGCTATGCGGCTGCTGCAACACGCAGGTGAAAGTTAAGGCTGGCCCTGAGCAGAGCGCCAGGAGAGCACAGAGAGGAGACCGCCGGGGCTTCTGATTCGCGAGAGAACACAACTTTCTCATCTCCACGCCAGACGCAAGACAACGGCCCGAGGCGAGTTCACCTGCACCTCCTTTCCCGCAGGTTCACTTTCACTACGGACTCTTAACAGTGACGGAGGCAGCCCTACAACTCTGTCCTGCCCACCGGCCCCGCGCCCGCCCCGCCGCCCGAGCGTCCCCAGCCCCGTGGTGCCTGCTCAGTGCAGAGAAGCCCGACGGCGGCCGTCCGGAGCCAGTCCCGCGGCCGGTCCATCACCAAGGAGCCGATGCAGAGTCATCGTGTCCACGGTTCCTCGGCGGCCGCTGCAGGCCGGGACCAGCTCTGCCGCGACGCTCAGGGTCCCCGCCCGCGAAGAGAGCGGCCAAGCTTCCGCGAGTGCGCAGGGGGCAAAGGCTCACCGAGGGGAGACGCTGAACAGCTTACACGGATGATCCTTCTCTGCGAGAGAAAACGTACCAGCACTGCCTGAGTATCCGCTGCTAATATGGCCCCCGCGCGTGCGCAGAGCCACCGGCGGGGGCGGGGCAGCCGAGGACGCGGAACTCCTCCTGGGGGGCGGAGCGAGCGCTGGTTGTCCTCGTGGGAGCTGCGGAGTTGAGGTTCGAAGGCGCTGGCAGGGACCCTCAGCACGATGAGGGGGCACTAGAACACGGGGAGCGGGGCAGGAAGACCCCGGCCAAGGAGGAAGTGGAATTATAGCTAATGTCCCTTTTCCACTGTTTGCGCTTTATTGTCACTTTCGCTTTCTATTCAGCACTAAGTCATTGGCCCAGGAGAGCACTGGTGTGGGACCGCCTGTTAATTGCTTGCCTTTCCTGCCCTGTTCTCAAAACGGACCCAAGCGCGTCAGACGTTACCCTTCACTCTGCCTTTTCTCACCATCTCCCTTCTTGAATCTGTCTTCCACTTTTATTGCTGATACATGCATTTTGGGGCATAAAAGCATATTATGAGGGGGTTTACATTTTGGGAGAACTTTCACCTTAGTCTCCTCCTCTTGTCTTTCACCTCGTTAGAAAGGATTCCCCTGACCAACCTAGTTAAAGCAATACCCTACCATCACCGTACACACACGTTATCTTCTATACAGAAATTGTCATGTTTATTTATGTGTTCATTATCCATCTCTCCTTTCCACTCTTTTTTTCATCTGGCTTCATTCTCTATGTAAACTATCTACTATTCATGTTTTAAGTTTCTCCGAGCTAGACGCTTGACTAGGTCTGAATTAATGTGTAGTCATTTGCTCATAGTCTCCTCGAAGAAGAGGTCCAGAGGGTAGGGACTTTGTCCTCTTCATGTTGGGCAAAAAGTTATTATTGACGGATCTGGGCTTTGAAAAGGAAGTAACCTGGGAATGAGTTGTGGTTTGAGGTCTCTCCTTTCATTTCTGCTTCCCAGGCACATAGGGAGGTGAGCCAAGGCAAAATGGCAAGGGCCACAGCCAGACAGGTGGTGTTCTGAAAGCATCCTTAGGTGGCAGTGTAACTTGTGTAATCTCTCTGAGGATCCCTGCCACCTTAGTTCATTCTGACGAATTAAGCATTAAGAGTTTTAAATGAGAGGTAGAATTTATTAGGTCAAAAGAAGAGGGATCAGTTGAGATAAGAGCAGAAGTAAAAATGAGTTTAACAAGTTTGGGTGACAGAGTAGCTCAGTCCGGTCAGAGTGAAGAAACGTCAATAAAGGGAGGAAAGGAGGAAAGGCATTTTAGGCCAAACTGTAGAATCCCTTCAATGCCAGAATTTTTTCTCTGTAGGTAGGGGGAAAAGAGGATTAAAGTGATGTTTTAGGATGAGAAGCCTCATGATCTCCCATCCCACATGTTCCTCCTACAATGTGGCATGGATGCTTCCCATTGAGAGGTTTTGTGTCCCTTTCCCCTGAATCTGGGTGGGCCTGTGACTACAACGGAAGTAACATCATATGACTTCCAAACGCAGGTCATAAAAAATAAATTTCTGTCTTGTTCTCTTGGGAAGGTGTTTCTTGGAACCCTGGCACCATGCCATGAACGAGCAGAGACCAAATGGAGAGATATTCCACCAACAGCCCGGATGAGGTTCCAGCATGACTGGCCAGATTTGTGAGTGAGGATTCCTCTAGATGATCTTAGTCCCCCATCATTGAATCTCCCCCAGCATTGAGGTCTTCCCAGCTGAGGCCCCAGGCATTGTGGAGCAGAGACAAGCTGTCCCAGGGCCTGTCTGAATTCGTGACCTGAAGAATCCATAAGATATAAAAAATTGAGCTTTCAGTCTACTAAGTTTTTGGTTAAATTGTCACACAGCAATATATTGTAATGAGAGTTTTTATGTGGCCCTAATATGAAGGCTGTAAGGTGGAGAGATTAAGGATAATAACACCAGAAAGTAAAGTTCTGTTGCAGTCTAGAGGGGATAAAAGCCCAGACAGAAAAAGATACTTGCAAGAGTAGAGTCTTTGCTGGAGGTATGGTATTGATTCCCAAATCTAGAACTGGTTTTCCTCCTCATTGGTGGAAAGAACCAAAGACCAGCACTTGTAGACGTGCATTCATTCTAACAGTTCATCAGACGGTTCTCTATTAAGGCTGTGCTAGGGGCCTGGCACCAAGCTAGGTTCTGAAGATAATGAAATAAATATTATTCAATGTATGCCACCAAAGAGTTTATAAACTACATTGACCTGATTGATTGGAGATAAGCTAGGGCAAACACCAAATAGTAAAATAGCAATGCAAGGCAGCCCGTATTTAAATATCTGAAGAGTTGGTTAGCAATATTTGCATTAAGATAATTCAGTGGAAGAGAATCCATGTTAGCAGGAGGAGCAGGCAAGCAGGAAATCTGTAGAGTTTCATGGTATAAGAAAATGAACATTGGTCTGGGAGTGAAATGCAAGTTTTAGTTCATTTTTCTAGTCCCCAGTTTCCTGAATGGTCAAGGCAGATTAAAAATCACAACCCCTTAAATTTGAGAAGCATAAGTGCTTTTCTGTGAATGATCTCATTTGATCCCCCTAACACAGGTGTGTATGTGAGCCCATAGAGAGGAGAGGAGGGGAGGGGAGAAAGGAGGAGAGGAGAAAGTGGTATGGGTCCCTGGCTCTCTTGGAGCAAATTGCTTCAACTTTTAAAGCATCTATTTCCTCATCTGAAAATGGGGATTAATCACAACAGTACTATTTACATTCCCACCAACAGTGCAGGAGGGTTCCCTTTTCACCACACCCTTTCCAGCATTAATTGTTTCTAGATTTTTTGATGATGGTCATTCTGACTGGCGTGAGGTGATAACTCATTGTAGTTTTGATTTGCATTTCTCTAATAATTAGTGATGTTGAGCATCTTTTCATGTGCCTCTTGGCCATCTGTATGTCTTCCTTGGTGAAATGTCTATTTAGGCCTTCCGCCCATTTTTTAATTGGATTGTTTTTTTTTAATATTGAGCTCCGTGAGCTGTTTGTATATTTTGGAGATTAATCCTTTGTCTGTTGTTTCATTCGCAAATATTTTCTCCCATTCTGAGGGTTGTCTTTTTGGCTTGTTTATGGTTTCCTTTGCTGTGCAAAAGCTTTTAAGTTTACTTAAGTCCCATATATACACTACCGAATGTAAAATAGTTAGCTAGTGGGAAGCAGCAGCATAGCACAGGGAGATCAGCTCAGCGCTTTGCGATGACCTAGAGGGGTGGGATAGGGAGGCTCAGGGGGGAGGGGATATGGGGACACATGTACGCATATGGCTGATTCACTTTGGTGTACAACAGAAACTAACACAGTATTGTGAAGCAATTATACTCCAATAAAGATCTATTAAAAATTATAACAGGGGGTTTCCCTGGTGGCACAGTGGTTGAGAGTCCGCCTGCCGATGCAGGGGACGTGGGTTCGTGCCCTGGTCTGGGAGGATCCCACGTGCCGCGGAGCGGCTGGGCCCGTGAGCCATGGCCGCTGGGCCTGCACTTCCGGAGCCTGTGCTCCGCAGTGGGAGAGGCCACAGCAGTGAGAGGCCCGCGTACCGAAAAAAAAAAAAAAAAAAAATCATAACAATACTTTTCTCACAGTTTTTTTTGTAGAGATTAAATGAGATAATGCATGTAAAGTCCTGTGATATAATATGAAATATATGTTTGGTCTTTGTCCCCGGTTCTGGCACAAAGCTTCTAAAACTCTTGTCATTTCCTGAGTGGTAGGGGAGAGAGGAGCTTCTTTTTTATTCATAAGAAGCCCCTTTCGGCTACACATGAATTTATGCTAATGAAGTGAGTCTTGGAGGATGGGAGCTGATTATTAGAGGAACCAACCAAGTGACTAGAGGGCTGGAACTTTCAGCCTCACCCCCCACCTTCTGGGGAGGGGAGATGATTTGATCAACCAGTGGTCAATGATCTGATCAACCGAAGCCAGCATAAAAGCCCTAACCAAAGAGGTTCAAGAGCTTCTGGCTTGGTGAGCAGATCTACATGCCGGGAGCATGGTACACCCCCAACTCCACAGAGACAGAAGCTTCTGTGCTCAGGATCCTCTGGATCTCACCTTATGTATTTCTTCCTCTGTCCATTTATTATTATACCCTTAAAATAAACTAATAAACATAAGTAAGCATTTCCCCGAGTTCTTTGGGCTGGACTAGCAAATTATAGAACCTGAGGAGGGGGTCATGGGAACCCCCAACTTACAGCCAGTTGGTCAGAAGTACAACCTAGGACTTGAGGCTGGCATCTGAAGTGGAGGCAGTTTTGTGGGACTGAGCCCTTAACCTGGGGGTCTGCTCTAGCTCCAAACAGTTGGTGTCAGGATTGCTTAATGCGCAGGAAAACTCCACATGTTTAGCGTCGGAAGTGTTGTGAGAGTAGAGAGAGTTTTCTTTTAAATACTTAGTACTCAATAAATATTTGTTTTTATCATTTATTGTTAAACAGTAAGGCAGGAAGGACAGGGATTTGATCATCATTTACTGATCTAAAATTCTGATTCCTAAGAATCAGATCACTGATTGAATATGAGAGAGGCAAAAAGAAAACTTCTCCAAGATTTTGAGTTTGGGTAACCTGGTTCATTCATTTAGTAAGTATTTATTAAGTCTTTTCTATGTGCCAAGCCCTGTGCTAAGAACTTTGCATTCATTTCTAAGAAGTCCTCACAACTAACTCTATGAGGTACTACAGGCACTATAAGATAGGTACTACTTCACCTTTACAGATAAGGAAATTAAGGTGCCGAGAAGTTAAAGGTGAATATAAGAATGATACAAGAGTGATACAAGAAAATTCAGAGAGAGACCTAGTTTGGGGAGTATAGATAGCTCTATAGGTAGGTCATTAGATGGAGAGATATAGAATCAATGTGTTCTCATGTATATGGAAAGAGATAACTACTGAGAAGGTGTTTGAATGGCCAGGGTTCTAGACTTGAGTCATCTCTAGAGAATGGAGGGTTAAAATGACAAGAAGTAAACAGCTATTTACTATATCATACTAAGGGGGACATGAAGAGAAATCAGTGAAGGAAATACAGTGGTATGATTAAAGTCAAGTAGTACATGTGAGCTATGTTCTTCAATATTACATATTCATATGAAAAGAAACATAAATTGCAGAGAATTTTAAAATATCCTCTTAGGGTCTTTCTTAGTATCGATATGAAAACTATTTCGGTACTTCAGGAGTTAGTGGCCTTGCCTGGGTGTGTTATTTGCTTACTTGCAGTTCCAGTGAGTTCTGGCATCTATCTCTGGAGTTACAGTTTCAATTGCTCTCTCAAACAAGTTAAAGCTTCCTCTTATGAATACCATCTGTGTTTCCTCCTAAGGCACTATGTGTGCCTTATTTTCTCCAGCCTTTCTTCTAGGATACATTAATTTTGTAAATATTTTTAAAGACCATGGGAAAGGCACTATACCAGGTGTAAAAAGGGATGAAAGACAAAAAAAGTTTTACATGGTTTCTGACCTCAAATAGCTCTTAGGCTAGATGACTACACAGCCATCATCCATGATACCAAGTGATGTGCCATACAGAAGACAGGGTACAATGGGATTCTGGACAACAAAGAGATGGGAGAAGGCTTCATAGAATTGGTGATACGTTAACTAGGTCTGTGTGTTACATCCACTTATTTAAAATATGTGAATATGTCTATACATATATATTCCTTTCAAAGTTTAAAAAAATCATTGATCTCAGGGCTGCAACAGACCTTGAGAGATTATCCGATTCAGAATATCACTCTACATGTTTGATACACAAGGCAAGTGAGACCCATAGAAAGACATGCTTGTTCATGTAGTACTTCCTTAGGTTTAAAAAATGGTCATGAAATTGCTAGAAGACCTTAGTGGTTTCATGTGCATTGCAATGTTTCATCAATTCATCTTTAATTACGCAGGGAAACCCTTTATGGAATTAGATTTGGTCCTACTGGTTTTTAATTACCCAAGTTAGTGTGCATTTTTATCTGGTCACATGGAGATCCCAGATTCATAGGACTTGGCAATTTCAAACCAGATTTCTTCTACAGCTTTCTGGCCCATGTCAAACATTTGCTGTAAGTGCTTCCACCCAGTTTTTGCAGTAATCATGAGATACTCTTTGTTCTCTGGGTATAGCTGGCAAGAGTATGCAGCTAAGACAAGTGACTGACAAAAACGACTGCAAACAAGTAGAAACAAAGCACCCCTCTCCACAGGTGTCAGTGGGACTACACTTTCAAACCCTGCAAGGACATGACCTCCTACTTGTATAGGAGTCTTGCTTTCAATCATCATGTACATGATGGTGATTGCCACTTCAAACACATAGTAGCCATAGCTCATGTCATCAAAATCTAAAATCCCAGACACTTGATATACAGCATCTCCAAAGGCTGACTTGCTGGACTCTATTAAAATGTTATGGTCGTTAAGATCTCCATGATTGATACCTGAAAGGAGAAAAATCAAGCCAAGTAAAAACAGTTGTTCAATACCCTAGTTCATTCTCTTTCCATTTCTCTTCCTCAGGTATGGACATTCAGATAATTTGATAAGCAGTCAGAGATAAAGAGCTAATCCCTCTTTTTCTTGAAATAAAATAATTTCCTCTGAAAAGGATAAAAGCAGTTAATTTTGGTGGTTGTTTTTGCTTTTGTTTCTCATCAATACAAGGCCAGAAGATGGAGACTGTAGTCATTGTGAACATCTGATTTTGGCTATGAGCCAAGTAAAGGGAAAGAACTGTACACACACACACACACACACACACACACACACACACACCTACGTGTGTGTATATTCATATTATTATAAGAAGCAAAGAGTCCTAGAATGAACCAGATGTGCCTTTATTTTAACCTAGGATTTCTAAAAGAAATTTCTGATGACAAGGTAATTCCGAATGTCCCCAGTCTTTTGATTACTGGAATAGGTGGTGTTATTTTAAGACAGTACCGCTCAAAGTGGGGGGCCTGTGGCTAGTGCTGGCCCACAAACTGTTATTAGTCTGCATCAAATAAAAACAGAAATTGAGACTGTTTAGATAATTTCATAGTGGTTTTTCATCAAAGAGTATGACAGGGGCCTTATCTCATTAACAGTATAGGCCAGTTTGGGTGTTGTCAAATGTGCATGGTAAGTCATATGTGGTGTGAGCCGTGAACTAATCTTGAATAGTAGGGCCATGTATCAGGCTGCAGTGGGTTGGGAGAAAACCCCAAACTTTTACCATGGATAGTTTGAGAAGCACTGATTTAAACCACTGAGTGAAGGGACTTCCCTGGTGGTGCAGTGGTTAAGAATCCGCCTGCCAATGCAGGGGACACAGGTTCAAGCCCTGGTCCAGGAAGATCCCACATGCCACGTAGCAACTAAGTCCGTGTGCCACAACTACTGAGCCTGTGCTCTAGAGCTCGCGAGCCACAACTACTGAAGACTGCATGCCTAGAGCTCGCGCTCCACAAAAAGAGAAGCCACCGCAATGAGAAGCCCACGCACTGCAACGATGAGTAGCCCCTGCTCGCTGCAACTAGAGAAAGCCCGTGTGCAGCAACGAATACCCAATGCAGCCAAAAATAAATAAATTTATTTAATAAATAAATAAATAAACCTCTGAGTGAGGATTAGGAGGAGATGGGGATGTCCACGCCTACTGAAGCAGTTAGTCATGTACTTATAAAGTCCACAATATTAGCTTCTAAATATAATGTTGATTTCTTCTATATGAGTTAGTATTGTGTAATTCATGTTAGGTGATATGGCACAGTTGGTGGCCTGTAAAAGCAATGAATATTACTGTAAACTACATGCTTCTGATTTTGGGGTTCATCATACAATTGATGCCATGTCATAGTTTTACTGGCAATATTTTTTCTTTCTAGAGGTTCATAAAGTAATTGGATATCTTGTACAGTCAAATGGCATTTTAGAATCAATGAAATGTTACTTCACTAATGCAATCTGTATATGCAAGAACCTCTCTCATTTTGTTGCTTCTCTTCACATGTCCAATGGCCTATTAAGAAATGATACAGCTACTCAATGCTTGGAATAAAATGACAAAAGTTGTTGAATTTGAGAATTAACGAAAGAAAAGAAAGAGTTCTGATCCAGATGGCAGAGTGAATTCATTCTTTGATAACCCCAATATACATAGCAATGATAAAAGTAAAAAGAGAAAACAATAAATATACAGCCAGCCTCAAAACCAAGATAGATTTATACACTAAAAACAGAATAGAAATGCCAAGCACAAGCAGAGCAGGAATAAAGCCACAGGCTTGTCTATTGTGTTCAGATCAGCAGTGTGCTTTCCCCCTTTGGGAGAAGGAACTTAAAATGCTACCTGCTGGTTGGGAAACAGACTCACCACATGAAGCTGGAGGCAGTGATGAGGGCTTCCCAACTCTTAAAAGGATGACAAAATCTGCTACAACCCACTGTTTAGACTACTGCAGGTCAAAGGAGGCAGAAGGACAAAAATATAGCCTTAAAACCAAATGCCAAACCAGGCTGCTGTGTGACTATATTCTATGCCTGATCATTCGAGTTACTGAAGTCTTTGGTTCAGTGTCTATAGTCAGTTTCTTGTTCTTGCTCATGATACCTTATTTCCCTGTGTGCTGATATAGAGTATGTCCTCTGGCCACAAGGCAGTTACTCTAGAAAAATAATCAAGAAGAACTTCTAAAACTGAAAAATACAATGAAAAAATTAAAAACACAATGGTTGGGTTTAAGAGGTTAGACATAGCTAAAGAGAGAATCGATAAACTAGAAAATTGTTGAAAATGCAGCACGGGCAGAGAAAAAGGTTAACACACACACACACACGTGTGCGCGAGAAGGTAATATACACAGAGGATTCAGTGAGAAGATCTAACATGAGCTTAATTGGAGTCTCAAAAGGAGAAAAAAGAGAGAAAGGTGCAGAGGCAAGAATTCTCCATAAATGGTGAAAGACCATGTACACACACAGATTTGAGAAACCTGAGTAGATCAAGAAAAAAAAATATTTTAAGAAAACATCTGAAAAGCATCCCAAAGGAGAAAAAGACAAAAGCAACAGACTGACAGCTGGCCTCTCAGCAGCAATGGAAGCTAGAAGACAGGGGAATTCTAAAATTCTAAACCCATGAAATCTAAAGTTCTATAGGCTGTGAAAATCTCCTCAGGGACGAAGACAAAATAAAAAACATTTTCAGACAAAATCAGAGAGAGTTCACCATTAGATAACTGCATTAAAGGAAATTCAGAAGGTTGTATTTCAGGCAGGAATAAAATAACTCCAGACAGAAGGTTTGGGGTGCTGGAAGATAAAAAGGGAATATATAAGTAAATCTAAATAAACTAGACTCTAAAACAAAAATAATAATGTCTTTTGTGGTGAAAATATAGAATTAAAGTTTACTAAAACAGCAGCATATGAGTCAGGAAAGAGATAAATGGAATGAAAGTATTTTAAGGTCCTTGTATTGTCTTGAATAATATCAGACTTTGATAAGTTAAAGTCACATGTTAGAATTCCTAAGGTAATCATTCAAAGAATAGAGAGTATATAATTTTCAAACTGCGGGAGAGAGAGAGAAAAAAAAGACAAAAATAATTAGCACAAAAACAATTCACTCAAAAGAAGGGCAAAAAGGAAAAGAAAAAATGGAAAAGAGAAAAAAATCAAGAGGACAAAAATATGATGGGATAGCTATATAATGTCAGATGGAGTAGACATTAAGGCAGAAAACAATGGCAGAGATGAAGAAGGATACTTTATATTGATAAAAGATACAATTTCCTAGTAAGACAACAATTCAAATTTTATATGCATGTTGCCTTGAAATATATAAAGCAAAATTTGACAGAAATACAAATAAAAATAGACAATCCACAATCAGACTGGGAGATTTTATATATACTTTTCTTAATAATTATTAGAACAAGCAGACAAAAAGATAACAGTATAGAAAACTTAAACAACATGATTAACAAATTTGACCTACTGGACATATGTATAACTCTGTACCCAGCACCTACTAAATACATTCTTTTTAGCACACAGGGACCATTTTTTAAAAATTACCAAATGCTTCATTATAAAGTAAATCTTAACAAATTTCAGAGTACTAAAATCATATAGAGCTGCTCTGTCCCACATAGTAGCCACTTGCCACAAGTTACCATTTAAATTCATTAAGATTAAATAAAATAAAAAATCCAATTCCTTAGTTGCACCAGTCATTCAAGTGCTCAGTAGCCACACAAAAGCTAGTGTGTTAGACATCACAAATACAGAACATTTCCATCATTGAAGAAAATTCTACTCGAAAGCACTGATACAAAATACGTTCGTTCTCTGACCATAATACAATTACAGTAGAAGTCAACAGTAAAAGGACAATCAAAAATTTCATCATATATATCTTTTATTGATCTATATCAATGGAGAGGTAGACCAATGTTCATGGATTATCTTACTCGATCTTATAATAGAAATATATATACCCATTTTCTCCAAATGTGTATATAGATTCAATTCTAGCCAAAATCTAGCCAAAATCTCAACAAAATTTGTCTTTAAACATGACACGCTGATTCCAAAACTGATATGGAAATGTAAAGGACCAAAAATACTCAAGACCCTCTTATAGAAGAACAAGAAGGTGGGAGGACATGTTCTACCAGATATGAAGACTTAAAAAGTTAAAGAAATTAAGATACTATGGTAATCTTTAGGTATGCTCAAAAATATTCCACTTATCTTCCTTCTAGGAACATGCTGGGTTGCAATTCCCTGCTTCTCCAAAAGTTGTATGCGGCCGTGCGGCTTTTTTTGGCCACTTACATACGAACAGAAATGACATCACTTCAGGGCAGAAGCTTTAAGATCCAGCGTACAATTTACTACATTTTCTTTCCCCATAGCAACATTCCAGTTGATGAAAGTTCCATCAGTCTAAATCCCAAAGTGAGAAAACACAGAGCCCTAGTGAATCCATGATAGACCTGCAGCTTGAGTTGGAACTAATAAACTTTGTTATTATAGTCCACAAGAATTTGGGGGTTATTTGTTACTGCAGCATGACCTAGCCTAGCTGATACACAGTGTGGTATGGGTGCAGAGACTGACAAATAGACCAATAGAGTAAAATAGAGTCCAAAGACATATTTGATTTACAACAGAGGTAGTACTGGAAAACAAAAGGAAAAACATGGTGTTTCAATAAATGTTGGTGAGAAAATTTATCAGCCATAAGAAAAATTCACACCATATATAAAAATAAATTCCAGATGGATTATAGGCCTATTATGAAAGGCAAAAAACTAAAACTTTAGGAAGATAATATAGGGTAATATCTCATGACCACAGGTAGGGAAAATTTTTTTCAGAAAACACTTACCATGAGGTAAAAGATTGATATATTTTAAACCAATAAATTAAGGATTATTCATCAAAACATATCATGAAGAGAGTGAAAAGACAAGCCACAGAATGGAACAAAATATTTGTAACACATATAACCAACCAGGGGCTTGTATCCAGAAAATATTTTGAACTTCTAAAATCAATGAGAAAAAAAATCCCAATAGAAAAACAGGCAAAAGACTTGAATAGGCACTTCACAAAAGAATATATCCAAATGGCCAATAATTGGGAAATGTATATTAAAACCACAATAAGCAACCATTACACACACATCAGATTTGCAAAAATTAAAGTCTGATAGTACCAAGGTTGTAGAGGAATATAAATTTTTTTCTCTGCTAGTAGTGGTACAAAGTCATACAACCACCTTGGCATTAATAATGCCACCTTGTTTGGCATTATCTCTGAAGTTGAAAATGGACATGAACTATGATTCAGCAATCCTACTCCTGAGCTCATGAAGTCATATACTCAAAGAACTCATGAACATGTATAGCAAGAGACACAAGAATATTCACAGAGCACTGTTCTTAACAGACCCAAACTGGAAAGGACTCAAATATCTTTGAAAAGTAGAATAGCTAACGTGTGGTATATTTATGAATCACATACTCTACAGTGATAAAAGTTAAAAATAAGCTATAGCCACATGCAACAACATGGATAATCTTACAGAAGTACTATTAAGAAAAAAAAAAAAAGGTTAAGACACAAGTGAATATATACTGCAGGGAGACGGGACAGGGAGACCAGTTAGGAGGCTACAGCAATAATCCATTTGAGAAATGATGGTATTTTGGACCAAGTGGTGGTAGTAAATGTGGGGAACAGGGTTAGAAGTAGGGTATTCTTTGAAGTTAGAACTGATAGAATTTGACTGGATGTGAAGTGTGGGAGAAAGAACAAAGTCAAGCTGATGACTTGTAGGTGTTTGGTCAGATTAACTAAGCGAATGGTGGATACTATTTTAACGGAATGAAGATGACTGGGAGGGGGAAACAGGTTTGAGGGGGAAAAAAATCAACTCTTTTTTTTTTTTTTTTTACCACATTGTGTTTACACAAAGTAAGTGCTATTGGACTGAACTGTGCCCGCTCACCCCCCCCACCCCGAGTTCCCTGCAAATCTATGTTGAAGCCCTAACCCTCAGTGCAATGGTATTTGGAGATGAGGCCTTTGGGAAATAATTAGGTTTAGGGGAGATCCTGAGTGTGGGGCCTTCATGATGGGATTAGTGTCTTCATGAGAAGAGATACTGGAGAGCTTGCTGGCTCTCTCTCCACCATGTGAGGAGGACACAGAGAGAAGAGAGTCCTTACTAGAACCTGACCATGCTGGCACCCTGATCTCAGACATCTAGTCTCCAGAGCTATGAGAAACACATTTCTGTTGTTTAAGCCACCCAGTCATTTGTGTTTTTTTAATGGCAGCCTGAGCTGACTATTACAGAAAGCAGAGGACAAAAAGGATGTTCAAAGCCTATCCTCGGCTTTATTAGAAATGCCCCCTCAGTTCCTTGCCCTTTGACCAGTACTTCATTCTGGGTCAGAAGGTTTGTTACACCCTAAAGAAATTGTCGTGCATGTGCATAAGGAGATATGCCCTAGATTGCTCATTGCAGCATCATTTATACAGAAAAAGAAAAAGGAACCAACTAAAATTCCATTACCAAGAGGATAGACCCAAAAAAATTACATTAAAATAAATTGTGGAACACACACACACACACACACACACACACACACACACACTATGGAATATTATTCAGCAGTTAAAGCTAACCAACTAAATGAACTAGAACTACACATATTAAATGGATCAATCTGAAAAACAATGTTGAATAAAAAAGCAGGTTGTAGAATGATAATATACAGCGTGATGCCATTTATCTAAAGTTTGAAAGCATGCAAAATACTACTGTAGGTAATTTCTGAATATATACATATGTAGTAATATTAAAACATATGCAAATTTAGTACGGAGGGGAGAGGTAGAATCATGTAAAGTTTAGAGGGGGCTTCAAATGTAGCAATTTTAAGGGAAGTGAAAGTATTATTCTTTAAAAGCAACAGGAGCAAATCTGACAAAGTTTTAAGATTTGATAAAGCTAAGTTGTACCTCCATACTTTGCTGATGGCTTGAAATTTGACAATTTAAAAATCAAGAAAAATACTGATTTGAATGCGGGGATACTCACATTCTCGAAAATGACTTAATTTGGTCATTACTTCATCCTTGAACAGCTGAACAACCTGTTCGACAATCTCTCGATTCCGATTCTGGCCCAAGGCATACAGGTATTTCTCCAAAAGAGGAACGTTTTTCAGATTCCAGATGAAGTTCTCCCGATGAAGACTACTTAACTTTGGGTGATGGAATTTCTAAATCAAAAGCAAAGAAACTCTTAGACTTTTAACAGCACAACCACTATGGAGAGGTCCGCACCCTCCAAAGGGTGGGCTGGGTGTGCCTTAGGGAAAGAGCTGGCATTCTCTCATGGTCACTGACTTGCTCCATTGACCTTCATCCACAAAGTGGTAATAACATCATATTTCTAGAGGATCTCATAGTTTTGAGAACACATTCCCATCTTCCCCAATCCTCACAACTGGGCAAAGATAGGTGCCACCATCTGCAGCCTACCAAAGGAATGGAGGCAGCTCTAAAGAACTCTGTGCTGGGCCCCCTGCTCTCTCTTCGACTTCGTCTTCAACAACTTTTTTTCACTCTCTTGTAACCACACTGACACTGGCCTCCCTGCTGTTCAAGGAACATGCCAGGCACGTTCCCACCCTTTTATGTTTGCCGTTTCTTCCTCCTGGGGACCCCAGGAATCTGTATGGCTAATGCCCTCGTTTCCACCAGGTCTTTACTCAGAAATCACCTTCTGGGGGAGGGTTCCCTGACCACTCCATCTAAAATTTCAACCCTTTCTCCAATATTTCATATCCCTCCTCTCTGCTTATTTTTTCTTTGTAAGCACTTGATACAAAATGCTGTCTAACAGTCACCATGATTCCCTTATTTACCTTGTTATCCTTGCTAGAACGTAAGCTCCATGAGGGTCAGGAGCTTGTTTTGGGCCTGTTCTGTTCACTTCTGTATCCCCACATCTAGAACAGTGCCTGGCACATAGAAGGCACTGCTCAAGCAATATCTATTGAATAAATGAATGTTCTTAGCATAGACAATTCTAGAATTGGAAAGGCCTTTAGATGTTGACCACTCTATCTAAAGTTCTAAATGGCTTTGACCATCATTGCACAAATGAAGAAAAGTTCAGAGAAGGATGATGAGTTGCCACTATGGGGCTGAGGGAGGACCCGGGTCTGCAGACTCCAGTCCAGATCCCTTTCACACAGTGAGTGCCTGAAGGGGTCTTGGTGTCCACCCAGTGGAGTAGCTTTCAAATTTTTTTGACCATGACTTGCAGTAAGAAATACGTTTTACATTGCAACCTGGTATACAGGTAACACACACCTAGGGGAAAAAAGTTTCTGTAACAATACTTACAACCTTACATGTGCTGTATTCTGAGATTTTTCACTTTATTCTATTTCTTTAAAAATGTTCCTCAAAAAAAAAAAAAAATGTTCCTCTAAATTGATTTTAACACCCACTCTCATGACCTGGAGTTTGAAAACCTCCCCCTGATGCTCCTGTTACTATTATCATGTCCTTGCTAAGTGGTCATGTAACCTCTGTTTGAATACTTCCTGCAGGAGGTACTTTTTACCCTCATTGAGATGGCTCTGTGTTCTCTCTTTTGCAGAGCTAAAAGCTGCCTCTCCCATAGTGTCTATGCAATGGGTTCCAACTGTGACCTCTGGGGCCACGGGAACAGGATTAGTTCTCCCCCACATGACTGTCCTCTTGAAGACAGCACTTCTGCCCCACAGTCTCTTCTGTAGAGTAAACCTTTCTAGTTCCTTCAGTTGTTCCTCACATGACATGGTTTTGAATCTCCTGACCATCTGCTGTGTTAAATGTCACTGTGGATCACAAAAATACTCTACACAGTAAGCCCTGAAAAACACTGTTAGGAGTTGTGACTTCTGGGGAGTAGGACTGGAAAGGAACTAATAATGAAAATGATGGTAGAGAGAAAAAAGGTTCATTTTACACCTTTCAGTACTGCTTCAGTACTGATACTTTTACCATGTGCATATATTACTTTTATCTTTAAAGAAGGCAAAATATAACACTCTTGTTGGGTTTGCAATAGAGCAACCATCTGTTCAGGGAAGGCTCCGAGTCAGTTTCTAAAATGGTAGCACTGTTACCCCGTGCATCCCACTCTGGTATGGAGTAGTGGGAAGAATACTTGGGATCTGGACTTGGAATCAGACAGATCTGGGTTTCAACTGGTTTTATCACTTAATATCTCAGATCTTAGTTTCCTTAACAGTAAGATCAGGTATCAATACCAACCTCACAGGGAATGTAAATTGGTGTAGCCACTATGGAAAACAGCATGGAGGTTCCTCAAAAAACTAAAGAGTTGCCATATGATCCAGCAATCCCACTCCGGGTCATATACCCAGACAAAACTATAATTTGAAAAGATACATGCATCCCTGTGTTCATAGCAGCACTATTTACAATAGCCAACCTAAATGCAACCTAAAGCCAACCTAGGAAGCAACCTAAATGTCCATCAACAGATGAATGGATAAAGAAGATGTGATACATGTATACAATGGAATATTCCTCAGCCATAAAAAGAATGAAATAATGCCATTTGCAGCAACATGAATGGACCTAGATATTATCATACTAAGTGAAGTAAGTCAGAAAGAGAAAGACAAATAGCATACGATATTACTTACATGTGGAATCTAAAATATGACAAAAGTGAACTTATCTACAAAACATTAACAGACTCACAGATAGAGAGGGAAGACTTGTGGTTGCCAAGGTGAAGAGGAGGTGGGGGAGGGAAGGACTGAGAGTTTGGGATTAGCAGTTGCAAACTATTATATATAGGATGGATAAACAGCAAGTTCCCACTGTATAGCACAGGGAACTATATTCAATATCCTGTAATAAACCGTAATGGAAAAGAATATGAAAAAGAATATATATACACAAGTATAACTGAATCACTTTGTTATACAGCAGAAATTAACACATTGTAAATCAACTATACTTCAATAAAATAAAATTTAAAAAATACCAACCTCATGGTCATCTGTTGATAAGCTAAGACATGAAATAAAGATTTCATACATAATAGGTTCTCAATAAATGTTTGTTGAATGTGAACCTTGCAGCTTATGTGCCTGACTTCTCCGGCCTTTCCATCCTTTGGCTCCTTAGCACACCAACCTGAGTTTCTGATAGTTTAATCACTACCCTTTATTAGCCTGTCTAAACCTACCCCTTTTCAGCTTCCTCACTCTATCTCTCACACCAATTCCCATTTCTCAAGCACCTTGTTTCCTCTGCTACAAAGCTCTGACCACACTTATACTCATAAGCCCACCCTGTATTTTCTCCTTTCTTATACTTAAATGAATCTCCTAAGATTGACCTCCAGCCCATTTGTGAACCAAGCAGCAACCAAATTCCAGTACAGATCAGTTGGTCCCTTCACTTGTGAACGCTCAGTTATGGCAACAACCAGAACTGCGTTGTACTCTGGGCTCCTTGTACTCTGGGCCCCCCAGGCCTGCCCAGCCACTGGAAGCTTCAATGGCCCAGCCACATCCCCAGCAGAGCAGTCACAGCCTCTGCCACACCCCTGGGATTAAAATTCTGCACCTGTGTGGTATCTTGTGCAGACTCCGTGGTTCCTAGTGCTTATACAGAAATTAAAAACTTACCACCTGCAAAGCCATGGGGGGAGGTTAGGTGAGGGGATGAACAATGGGAATAAAGCATGATAAAATGCATTATAATACCTAGTGGGAAATGCTTCTCTTGGTTTCCTCTAGGACTCTCCTGTCCCCTGCGAGACAACTTAAGTTGCACAGCAGAGTGGCAGGTGGTTAACTACACAGCAGAACTCACTGTCGGCAATAATGTGGTGCTATCTCCCCCTGAGAACTGTATTTTCCATTTCAGAATTTAGCAGCAAAAGTTGAAACCTCAATGGCAACGGGCATATTAATAAAGGCCACAGGTAGTGTAGAAGGAAAGATCAGTAATAAAGAAGTCCTCTGTAACAGACACTCATCTCAACAGCTCATTTTGTAGATTTGATTCTGAGGATGGTAGAGAGACTTTCCTGAGCCTTCCAATCCATTCAAAGGTCTTTCTAAATAAAAGTAATATATGAAGAAAATTTCCTAACTGTACACTTAATTAGGAGAGCCTACTTCAATCCAAATTATATTAATGTTCAGAAATTGATGTTTTTAATGGATGTCCACAAATGGATTTACCCCAAATTAATTGAAAACTATTATGACAGAAATGCTTAAACATTTACTAACCAAACCCTCAGTAAATATCTATTGAATAAACAAATAGAGTGCAAGGTGAAATGGTAATTATTGTCAACATAGAGAAAAGTCTTTCAATTGGCAAACATTTACTGAGCACTAACTATGGGATAGTGTGGTCTCGGACTCACAGAATGTATAGTTTAGTGACTCATTTTGGGGTGATGGGATTACTATTAACTTAAAATTTTTTTGTATGTTAATCTGACTTTCTTTAATGAGTCACTGAAAGGGCTTTTAATCAAAAAAGAGTTATTTCTATTTGGGGATAAAAAGGTAAATAAATACTAAATATTTCGAGTGTAATATATATTTCAGTTTCTGGCCAAGAGGGAGTAACAGGGTTTACCCTCCTGGTTGAAATAGTTACAACACTGGACAAAATATATAAAACAATAGTTTTAAAGTTACTAGACATCAGGCAATGAGGGACAGGGATCCCTGAGAGATGGAGACCAAATGAGGTGAGTTTGTTTCGGATTTTGGCCTTGATAGAGGTGGAAGCGCAGGGAGGGGAGACCCAGGCAGAGCCCAGGGAACTCTCTGAGTTGAGGAAGCAGAGCATCTAGGAAGACCAAAGCTGCTAGAGTTTTCAGGATAGATGACCAGAAAACAGGTTGCTACAGAGAGAGAAAGCACTCTAGAGATCTGGAGAATCTGGCAGATCAGTGTATGAGTATGAGGAAGCTACTCAATGTTGGGGAAAGAACCACCTGAAAGGATTAGAGGGAATAGTACTTGGATACACAGGGTCAGGAATAGCACCTGTTCCCACCAATCATACTCATAGTTCATGGGACATTGGGTAGAGAACTCAGAAGGGTCTTGCATTAATAGCGGGAAATAATTGTCCCTAGACTAAACCCAGCCCTGGTCCCAGCAAGTATTGAAAGCAAGACACAAAAGCACCAAACTGCTTCAACTGCATCCACTCAAGGAAGCTCAATGAACACAAAGCACAAGAAACATGACCAAAACTATACCAAGACACATCATGATCAAAGTGCTCAAAAGTAGAGATAGAGAAAATCTTAAGGACACACACACACACACACACACAGAGGACATATTACGTTTAGAGGAACCATCTGACAGCAGATTTCTTGTCAGAAACAGTGCAAGAGAAGAAAGTAGTGCAATGTGTTTAAAGCATGTTGGAAAAGACAGTCAACCTAGATGTTTATGTCCAATGAAAGTATCTTTCAAAAACGAAGGTGAGGGCTTCCCTGGTGGTGCAGTGGTTGAGTCTGCCTGCCGATGCAGGGGACACGGGTTCGTGCCCCGGTCCGGGAAGATCCCACATGCCGCAGAGCGGCTGGGCCCCGTGAGCCATGGCCGCTGAGCCTGCGTGTCTGGAGCCTTTGCTCAGCAACTGGAGAGGCCACAACAGTGAGAGGCCAAAGTACCGCCAAAAAAAAAAAAAAAGGAAGGGGAAACAAAGACATAAGAAAGCTGAAAAAAATTCATTACCAGCAGCCTGACACTGCAAGAAATATTAAGGAAGTCCTTTAGGTAGAAGGAAATAATATGGATCTACAAAAAGTATGAAGAGCACTGGAAAAGGTAACCATATAGTCAAATATATCATTTTTCCCTAATTAAATCTCTTTAGAAGATAATTGAAAGTTTAAACAAAAATAATAACAATGTATAAGTAAAAGGTATGACAACAATAGAATAAGGACAGGAAGGAAGAAACAGAAGTATACTATGTCAGGTGCATATACCATACATGAAATGATATAACTTGAAGATAGACTGTGATGTTAAAGATGTATTCTATAAACCCTAAAGTAATGACTAAAATAAACAGAGTTATAGCTATAAGCCAACAAAGGAGATTAAATGAAATAAAAAAATACACAAACCAAAAGAAGGCAGAAAAAAAAGCAAATTCGAGAATAAAGAATAGATGTGACAAACAGAAAACAAATATCAAGATGATAGGCTTAAACCTAACCATATAAAAAATCATATTAAATGTAACTGGTCTAAACATCCCAACTGGAGGTCACAGATTATCATATTGGATAAAAAAGCAGGACTCATGTATATGCTGCCTACAAGAAATACACTTCTACTATAAAGTACCAAAGAATTTTTCCCTTGTTCCCAGAAGACTATAAATATCAAGTCTCTGAAGGTAGAGAGAATTAAAAAAATCTCCTAAAGCTTATTGTTAAAGTGTTCTCAGCCCTGTCTCATCTCTCACTTAACTCTCCTTAAGGTTCTACCTTACTCTTTTCTCTAAAGCACCAACCAGATAGAAAAAAAAACTGTGGACAGAATCAGGGAGTGGGAGCAGGCAGGCTGATCCCACCAGGTACTAATGGAGCACATGTGAAATGCATAGAGGCTGATCTGCTTTCCTGTACGGCAGGAAACCTTAGCTTCCACAGATCTCAACACTTTCTAGACCCCATCTCTGACATTTTCCCCTCCCTCTGGTCCTTTGTTCTAGGCTGTGGAGGCAACCACTTGATTGCTACCAGAGAACCCTGCCTACTTTAGAATGGAGCTGTGTCCCAGCAGACCCAGGTTACAGTCCATGTCCTGCTCAGTCCTTTCCTCTCTCACACCCTTAACATTAAATCAGTCACCAAATTTGGTTGGCTCTTTCTCTCTCTTTTTTTTTTTTTTTTTTGTGGTACGCGGGCCTCTCTCACTGTTGTGGCCTCTTCCGTTGAGGAGCACAGGCTCAGCGGCCATGGCTCACAGGCCCAGCCACTCCGAGGCATGTGGGATCCTCCCGGACCAGGGCACGAACCCGTGTCCCCTGCATCGGCAGGTGGACTCTCAAACACTGCGCCACCAGGGAAGCCCTGGTTGGCTCTGTCTCTTAAATATATCTTGAACCTTTTCTTGGTTCAAGCCCTCAATCAGCTTTTTCCTGATTACTGTATTAGCTTCCTAGATGCATTCCCTGCCTGCATTCTGGCTTTCTGCCAATCTACCTATCATATTGGCCCTCAGAGGGCTATAAATTAGAATTTTTTTTTCCTGTTTAAAAACCCTCCAAGTCTCCCTGCTGAGCAAGCAAATAAGACAAAGTCCAAACTCCTTAGTGTCATATATGATAATATATTTTATAATCTGACTCCACCCTATGTTTCCAACTTTATCCCCTGTCTCTCTCAGGTTTAACCCCTATACTCCAGCCACAGTGAATTATTCAGAGGTTCTAGAACATAGTCATTGTACTGCCATGATTTTTTTCATGCTCTTTCCTTTCACTGAGCAAGCACCCTTCCTCCTTTTCTCTGACTGACTGATGGATTTGAAACTTTTAAGAACTAGCTCAAAAGTTTTTTTTTTAGTTAAAATTTTTTTTTTATGAAGCCCTCCTTGAATACGTACTATGTGTTTGACACTGCTAGACATGAAGGATAAAAGACGAGTAATTAAGATGTAGACCAATTTCTTAAGAGGGTCATTTCTTCTTATGTAGCATATGTAACAGGAAGCACAAGCAACAAAATTACAATACCATACATGATAGACTGTTACCCTGATAGCTCCCTATGAACCATGCCTCCTGGTGTGCATGCCCTTGTGCAGCTTCTCCCGGTTGACTTTGGGATTAGACACGTCACATGCTTTGGCCAATGGAATATGAGCTAGCATGATTCAAGCAGAGGCTTGATAAGCATTTGTACACTGGGGCTTGTCCTCTTGGCACTCTCTCTTGGAAGACAGCAGCTGTGTTGTGAGGATGCTCAAGGCCATCCTGGAGGATGAGACACCAGGTGAAGAGAAGAGGACACATGGAGAGGATCTGAAGCACCGCAGCTGAACTCCCAGCTGAATATAGCTGCATGAGTGACCCCAATTAACACCAAGAAGAGCAGAGAGGCCAGTCAACCCACAGAATCATATGGGTTGACAAGATGTACAAGTTCCGATGAAGCAAAGAGAAGGAAGTGATCCTCTTCGTACAGCCTGGGAAGAGAAAGAAGGGTCCAGGGAAGATTTCACAGAGGAGGTGGTGCCTGAGCTGTGTGTTGAAGGATAAGTAGGAATTTTTCAGAGCAGGGGAAAATGTATTACTGGTTGAGAAGATGGCATATGCAAAGGCGCAGATGCATGAAACAGAAAGGCACATTCAGGGAATGACGGGAAGTTCTATTCTGGTGGTAAGAGAAACATGAAAGGGGAGACATGGACAATGAGACTGAGCAGGGGAGAGGCAGGGATGAGGCCACACAGTGCCTCGTCTGAAAGAAACGCTGAGGACCTCGGCCTTTACTTTGAAGTCAGTGAGAGGCCACCGAAAGGTTTTAACTATAGAACTGACATAGTCAGATCTGTAATTTTAAAAAGTAACTCTGAACTGGTATAAAGAATACATTGAAGGAGAAAAACACCTGAATGCAGGGCGGGATAGTCGAGGCAGGAATGGAAAGAAGAAGATGGATTGTAGAGACATTTGAGAGGTAGACTGGCTAGGATTTAGTGAGTAATTGGAAATGTTTTACTCATACAAACTGTTGTTTACTTTTTCAAGAAAGTGTCTATCTGTCCCCCTGGAACACACTCATCTAGGACAGGGGAATCTTTACCTTTCCCACAGTGCCTGCCATAGAAGAGGTACTTAGTGAACATTTGTTGATTAAATGAAGATGTTTCGGTAGGTCTGGAAAAATATTTGTCAAACAAGGTACTATTTCTATAGGACCACAGCATCCTTAACACAAGTCATTTCAATCCATTTGTAACACAGCTATTGCTTCATATAGAGGTCTGGCTATGTCTTATCTGGATGAAAACTTCAGGTTTTAATTTGTGAATGCAGACTGTTTTCAGTGAGCAGCATAAAGAATACCATGGATTTCTAAAGATGTAGGTAATCTTGCTAGTAGACTAGTAAAGTACAGACCTGGGCAGAAAGAAATCTTTTACTGTCATAAAATGTATGCATCTACTACCCTATTTCCTTCATAACACATGTTAAGAGGCGCCATATAAAAAGAGAGTCTGGCCCTAGGTGTATTTAAAGTAAAATAAATCAAAACCAACAAATAAAAAATTCTTATAAGCAAAATAAAACTCCAGATCTTACCTCCAGTGTTTTATCCAATTTGGCAGCTACTCTTCCAATTTCATATAATAGCTGGGGGCTGATGGGAATCTCAGCTATAGGCCTTCCTGGTAGATAAGTCAGCAGCCTCACCAAGTAGCTTTTGATTTCAGAGTCGCTATCTAGATGGATGGAAGTATATATCCTGTCAATTATTCTTGAAAAAAAAAAAAAAGAGTAGAAGCTATTCTGCCTTTCCAATTACTATTGCAAAGAATAATACAGAACAAGAGAAAAAACATGCTAACCTAGGACAAGTCAGCAGGATTCTGTGAAGTAGGGCCAAATGGATCAAGCAAGCAGGTACAACAGACAGACATTAGGACATTGGAACCAGCCATTTACATACTAACATAACTGTGGCCCCAAGTCTGCTCGCCTTAGCTCTAAACATAAATCACCTTCTCTGGTAAGTGAAGGCCTAAAAAACATTTTTTATAAATTTAAAATCGAGGAAGGTATGATAAAGAAATGAGTGTTTCAGAATCACAGGCTTCTTTAGGGACAAACTGCTGCTTGGAGAACTCTATTAGATACATCTTAAGAAAAAAAGAAAGATACATCTTAGAATTGAGAGGAACCAAGTTTCACAGATGAGGTTTCCTTAAGAATTTAAGTTGTGTACCCAAGGTCACATGTACAGTAATTACAGAGCTGGGATCTAAAATTGCTGATTCTGTGTTCTTTCTACAAGATCACAGCACTGAAATATACAGCTGATCTAATGAATAAAAATATTTAATTATTTTCCTAATTAAAAATAAAAGTTCCCTTAGTTTCCACATGACCCTTTAGGTGTTCATCCATCAGATCCTTCCCAGGCAGAAGAGTTACACCAGACCCAGGCTCTAACCACTTCTGGATCACAGCCCCAGTCTCTACTTGGGTGATGCTGTGTCTTCTCCCAACTGCTGAAAAAGTAACCCTGTCTACACTTGGAATGACATACCTGTTCTTGATATTTCTACTTGTAGCCAAAATGCAGTAATGCACATGGACAGGTGACGACCAGTGGTAGTCTCGTACCTACTGATATGAGAGAGGTTAAGTTGTCTCCTTTAGTACGACACATGGAGGCCGTTGGAAATCCAGCTGCTCTCAGAAATATGATGATGTGACTCTGCACTTCAATCAGGTCTGGAGTTTTGCTTGACTCGCTGTTGCTTATTTTGAGGACATACTCATTTGGGCCATCTGTAGTGTCTTTGGTTCTTAAAATGCATACATGAAAGTTTTGGTCATCATAGCTAGGAAGTGGCTGGATCTTGGAAACTTTTAATCCAAATACCGATTCCACTAATGCAGAGGCTTGTACCTCACTGAAAGTGGGTTTGGTAAGAGCCTGTGATTGCTGACCACCTCCACTTGACATTATTTCTAAGGAAAAAAAAAAAAGCCCCAAACAAATAAACTAGAAAGGGGACATATAATGAATATACTTATTTAAAATATTTTTCTTAAGACAGACCAATAATGTTTCCCAGTACTGATTCTGTATTTCTCTTGATTATGAATTTTCACTCATAAAGTTAAAAAAATCAAATGAGTGTATGAGATAAAAAAGCAGTGAATAAAAATCCTTGTACCATAAATGATTTCTAAACTCACCTCTCAAGCAAAAGGTATGTTTCCAGGGACAGAATGAAGACCAGGAAAGCACCTTGGTATCAGCAATTCCTCCACCCCTCCCAGCACCATGAACTTTATTTAAAGGGGGAAGTTAGGTCCTGAGAGGTTAGTGTCTTGCCCAAAGTTATATATAAAGTTACAGTGAGAACTCAGCTCTCTAGACTCCTAATCCATAATTATGTACTTTGGACTATATTACCATAAGTTTTGGTTTAAAATATAAATTCAAATACAGTGATCTTACTTTTCTGTGTTAAATTACAAAGGTCATCATCTAGCTTATTGCACATACTTTGAAGGGTGGGCTGATGTGCAAAGCATCACGTGAAGCACTGTGGGAGACAGGAAATGCACTTAGAGGGCTCTGAAAAGTTAACTCATGGTCACAGATATC
The DNA here is from genome assembly GCF_003031525.2 of Neophocaena asiaeorientalis asiaeorientalis. Taxonomy (NCBI): domain Eukaryota; kingdom Metazoa; phylum Chordata; class Mammalia; order Artiodactyla; family Phocoenidae; genus Neophocaena; species Neophocaena asiaeorientalis. The sequence goes on from NW_020174055.1 coordinate 67,975, forward strand.
CCAAATAATAAAAAACATAAAAGCTGTTCAAAACAAGTTATAAGGCAGTAAGTGATAAACTGATAGAATGCCAAAGAAAACACTGAATTGAGTATAAACCTGAAATGACTGAATTATCACTGAAGTGACTAAGTTTACCTTAAATTGTAAAGAATAAAATTTCTACTGTTAAGCAGAATAGGGGCTTAAAATAAAAATTAAGGAGGCTTCCCCGGTGGTGCAGTGGTTGAGAGTCTGCCTGCCAATGCGGGGGGACACGGGTTCGAGCCCTGGTCTGGGACAATCCCACATGCCGCGGAGCAACTAGGCCCGTGAGCCACAACTACTGAGCCTGCGCGTCTGGAGCCTGGGCTCTGCAACAAGAGAGGCCGCGATAGTGAGAGGCCCGTGCACCGCGATGAAGAGTGGCCCCTGCTTGCCATAACTAGAGAAAGCCCTCGCACAGAAACGAAGACCCAACACAGCCATAAATAAATAAATTAATTAATTAATTAAAAAAAATTAAGGTCACTTACAAAAAGTAAAGGTGCTTCTGAGTTTATGCCCTATGAAATTAATATCTACAAAAACTGTGGTAGAAATTCAGGGGAGACAGAAATTACTACAGCCTAAGGATATTCTTGAGAAGATGGATTTGAATTGAGTTAGTAAATATGAGTTGGATATATAGGATGGGGGAGACTGTTTTCTTCCCCTTGATAATGCCACCCTCTGCTGCACATACTTGGCATATTTCCTGAGTATATATATCTAGAGAGAGAGAGAGAGAGAGAGACAGGAGGCAATGTAAGGCTTCTGAATATCCTTTAGGACCCAAATATTTAAGATCTTTGCAATCTCCCCCTTTTCCCAAAATAGTTTTATTCCAACCCTTCCTTCATAGTAAATTGTAAATAATTAATAACATCTTGGGGATGGGTTGCATTTTAGGGTGCAAGTTAGATTGCTGTTCAAGGGATGTAATGTTATATAAAAAGAATCTCATAAACAGCTAGTTCTTGTTGTTTAGAAATCAGAACAGCTGTTGCTTCTGGCAAGAAGGTGGCATGAGGGAACAACTTTCTGGGGGGAAAATGTTCTGTATCTTGACTAGGCTTTGGTTACATGGGTGTAAACATTTGTCAAAATTTAGCTTAAAACTTAGGTCAGAGTAAGATCTGTGAATTTCACTGAATATAAATTTTACCTTAAAAAAAAGGCTTTGTGAGAGACTGGCTAGGACAGATGGTGGGGTGGGATCTTAGGACTTTCTCAGAGCTCCCCAAATCAGAGCATATGCCTGTTAATGTCTAATCACTTCAGATCTATGACAAAGTCCAACTTATTGCAGTGAAGGGAAAGGGATAAAATTCAGGGAGGTACACTAGGGCTCTCCTATATGACCCCCTCCCTGACTCAGCCCCAAGACTATAGCCTGATGACTCAAGTGATAAGAGTATAAACCCCAAATGCCAGTCCCCTCCCCATCCCTCCTTGCCTGATCCTCCTAAGTGATTCCTCCTGCCTCTAAACTTGCATAGCCTCTGGTGCCGCTGTAGGTTTCCACCACCTGTTATAGTTATTGCATTCTTGCTAATTGCTTCTCATGTCTGCTTTCTGACCAGTGCATTTGCTTTCACAAGCAAATTAAGTCGTTCAGATTTTGTTTACTAAAGACATGTGACAAAGCCTACATGGGGTTTGAAACCATCTTTGCACCTGAAACTTCTGGGAACCAATATATCCCGTCACATTGTATATGGGCTTAAGACTTCACATGGGATTTTAACATTCCTTCTGGAGATTTATAAACAGGTGTAAGGCCCATATTCAGAATGTAATATGAACTAAAGCTTTAAATTCAGGACAAAATCCTGGAGTAATTTTTCAAATCCTAAAGCATTAAAGATGTCAGGATAACTCTGAATTTGATATGAATTATAAATACTTAAAGTTGGAAGGACGCTTAGAGGCAGTTAGTGAAGGCCAATCTGCCTTCCAGTCTAGAAAATGTTTCTGTAACATTCTTGAATGGGGTTTGTTAAGCCTCAACATGAAGCGCCCTTGTTTTCTAAAGCAATGTAAAGCAATGTTGGCAGCTCTAGCCATCAAAAGACAGCCTGGTGTTAACAAAAAGTTGTGCTGGTTAAGTGTATTTTACCACAATTTTTTTTTTTTAATGAAGAAAAGAGGTGCTCTGCTGGGAGAAATAAAACATATTTTATACCTACCGTCTGAAATTTTGGACTATTCACATCTCCTCTAAAAGGGAGTTGGACTAGATCATCCCTAAAAATCCCTTCTAGTGCTAACGTTCTCTTTCTAAAGTTCTTTCTTTTTGAGCTTAAATTTGCCTTTTTTTCTTTGTCTACAAAGACTCCAAATTATGGAACTAATGACACAGATCAAGTCAGCTGCTGTAAGTAAGTAAATACAGAGAAATATACGTTAAGAAATGTCTGTCTTAACCAAATGTCTTTTGCATGGGTGGAGGGGGCAAAGAAGGGAACTCAAATCCTGTAGGTAGTTGATCTATATTTCCTGCCAACAGTGTTTCACTTGGCTTCTGAGAAATCACTCAGGAAGCAAATGCTTTCCAACTCCAGGGCTTATGCCAGAATCTCAAAACCTTTGTCCTACAACCAGGGGAGCTGGACCTTAAACTCTGCACTTTGTGTAAAGTATACCAGAAAATAAACAGGAGTCATTCTTGATTCCCCTCCCTCACAAAGTGTTACCAAGTCTAGTAAATTCTACCTTCGCATGTCTTCCAAATTGCCCTTCTTGACCTGCAATTCTTTCTGCTATGCCCTTCCAAGGTTGGAGAGCAAGGATTATACCCAGTAAACCTCTGTACCCCCAGCCTAGACTCTTATTAAATATCAGAGGAACTAATGAAAGGAGGGTTGCCTTTACTCAATAGGTTCAATGGGGCCGTTTACCCTCGAAGGGAATCAGGAAACAGAAAGGCAGGGAAATTAGAATCTGTAGTTTTTCGTTGCGGAGCACAGGCTCCGGACGCGCAGGCTCAGCGGCCATGGCTCACGAGCCCAGCCGCTCCGCGGCATGCGGGATCTTCCCGGACCGAGGGACGAACCCGTGTTCCCTGTATCGACAGGCGGACTCTCAACCACTGCGCCACCAGGGAAGCCCTGTAGAGAACCTGTAGTTTTTCAGAAGACAACAACAGGTGCTGTGAGTGTCTTCCTTCTGGGTGAGAGGGAAAGAGTGGTGGGCGAGCGGGCTGCAGAAGAGTCAGGAAAATAAGGGAGAAGGAGGACACACAAGTTCAGAGCGTTATTACTTTAGTGAGGTCCAGTTGAGCCCTAGAAATTGTTCCCACCAGACACCTGGCCGTGAGTGCCAGGCGCCGTACCTCCCCTCTGTCAGGGTCTCCGCACAGGTCTGGCAGAGTTGGACCAGATGGCTTCTCGGGTCCTTCGCCCCAATTCTGGGATCTCAACCCAGCCCTTCTGGGTTACAGGTGCGATCCAGGGAGGAAGGTGACTTGTGCATCACCTACGCAGCGAGTCTGACGTGGATCAAGGATGGGAGAAGCCCGAGGCTCATGACTCCTGGCCCGACTTGCAGCAAGCCTCCCTGCTCTCTGGGCCAGCCTCCCAGCGGGTTCTGGGGTTCATCTCTGCTTTCCCCACCCAGCTCACCCGCAACGACCCGAGGTCCTGAGGTGACTCCCGCTCTCCAGCAGCCCGGGACTGTAGCCGCAGTCCTCCGCTCTAGCTCGGAGGTCTCGCCTGACTCGCAGCTCCTGGGTCCGCCCCTCGTCCGGGACCGAGAGTCCTGACTTTTGATTGGCTCCTCGAGATCCCACCGCCGCCAATCAGCGCAGACGCTTGGAAGGCGAGGCCCGTCCAGGCCGACCGGGGCTATTCCAGCCCTGTCCCCGGCCTAAGAGGCTGCGAACAAAAATTTCGAGATCGGGCTTCGGATGGTCTTTCTGCAATCCCACCCCGCCTTCTCTCGGTGGTCACCCCAGTCAGAACTCGGCCACCTCACTACAAAACTGGATTTCTTGTTTATGATTGGCTCTTCCAGATTCCGCCCCGCCCCGCCCCTCCCTTTGGTGAGTAGCCATTTAGCAGGCTTTCAGCTCTTGAGTGGCACCCTGCAGTTCCTCCCAGTCCACGTAGCTGTGGAGGCTTCTTGGCCTTATCCCAGGATTCTAGTTGTCTGGGTAGAATTCGCGTCCTCGTTTTTCTTTCCTCGCCCTCCCTTCTCTCCTGCTGGAAACACGTATCCCAGAGGCTTCGCAAGCGTGGCCGAGGTGGCCTCAAACCCATCCTGTCGCCCAAAACATCAAGAGCTCGGAGGACCTGGGAGTTTGACCTGGCAGTGTTCCGCACAGGACCTGGTTCTCCCGGGATACTGGAATGTTAGAATGTGAAATTGTCTAATTTATCAGTTATGTCCACACGTTCCTTGTATTGATGGGGAAACTTAAGTCTAGAGGGCACAGAGCCTCAACCAGACCTGGTTACCCAACTTCTAGTTCAAGCTCTTGCACAGTGCCGAGTTTTCTATTCTCAAGATGTAAAGGAAGCGTGAAGGCCGCCCTAACAGGTCATCCCGGGGTCTGAGGTGACCACAGTTCAGGTCTGCTGTGATAAGTGTGATTCATGTACACTGAGAACTGGTAATTGGATCAGAATCCTTATTTAGGTAGTTCAATCAGTGTATCCTCCCTCTGCAGGGAAGTGTAGAACATGATCATCAGGAGGCTGCCTTGGGAATCCTAACAGCCAGGCTGGTTGGGTGACCTTAATTGTCAAGGTCACCTGGCTGATAGCCAGTTTGATATACGTCTGCAACCAAGCAGAACCTGATAGTACAGAGCACTCTCTCTACTGGAGGAGAGTTCTAGACATCACTCATGTCTGCAACTTGGTCTGTTTTTGTCCATGCACATCTCCCTCTCCCCCTGTGCCCCCGCCCACCCCCCCCAGCCAGCACACT
>NW_020174055.1:73118-176325 GCF_003031525.2 Neophocaena asiaeorientalis asiaeorientalis
TTTCCCAAACCGCTATCAACCACCTATTGAGAGATCACCTCTTTTCTCCCTTTAGATATGCTTCTTATCTGCTTCACTTCTAATTTCCAAGTAGCAGGGCTTTCTTACAGCCCCAGGGCGGCATTCTTGATGTCTCATTCCTTTAGGGTGTCAAAGAAAAACTTTGATTTGGATTATCTGTAACCAGAACCTGACTCCCAATGGCCTTGTTAGGCCCCTCTGCATTCTCTTCCCTCAGGCAGGTCCTGAATTCTCTCCACCCTCTCACTATTCCACCTCTACTGATCTGGTTAATGTCTTTAAGATACACTGCTCAGCCATATTACTGGGTCTAAGAGAATGAACATTTCTAAGGCTCTTAATACATGCTACCAAATCATGTTTTTCCTCAGTAATGCCAATATTGGATACCATGATAATGAAAAAAGTTCCACCAATCTGATAGACAAGAAATGTCACGTCACTGTTGTATTAACAAGTTTTTTCCTTCTCCACCTGGCCACTAGGGTACTTAGGTATTGGCTCTCAAAGAGTTTAGTGATCAAAAATTGGAGTGAAACAAAATGAACAATCTGAAGAGTGAGATTATAGATATGATTTTATATTATAAAACGTCCTATAAAACATAATAGCCCACTAGTTTTATGATACAACTATATATTGCAGGTTGTTTAAAAGGCTAAAAATTCAGTGCCATCATCATGTAAACACAAAATTCACAGAGACAACACAATTGTCATTACACAAGCAAATTCTGTGGGGATTACATCTGCTTCTGCAATAAATGTTCCCTTTTTGTATACTAAACACAAGCTTTATAATCTGATATTTTGGAAAACTTACCAGCCAAACAACTCATATCAAATTAAAACAAGCTGAAGCTAAACTTATCATTAAAAAGCAAAAGTGGCATCAAGTGAAAACCATAAACTAAGAAAACGCAACACTGGTGTTGCACTAGGCTTCCTTGAAAACTCCGGATATTCAAACTATCACCATGTGTCTGTGTTGATATTGTAAAGCAAATAAGTCTTAGGATACTGAATTGGAATCCTTAGAAAACTAATAATGTACTAATTTTAGTTTATGAATACCAAATTTTAGTAGATTTCAATTACTCATTTAGGTTGCTATTAAGAGTGGGAGAAAGGGCAGATATTTTTAGATCAGTGGGCAGCTGACCATACTTACAAAACATTACTTTAGAGGCTCATGGCCCTGGCTCCTGGCTCCAGATGACTTGCTTCAAGAGAGCGCTGATGAATAGCCAGTGGAAAGAGGAAGTGACACCACCAGCTGGTCCTAAAGCATAGAGGCTCATGAAAACATAGCACCTCCATCCTGCATCCATCAAGAAAAGGCCCTTTCCTCCTGTAATACACAACTTTGTAGCATGAGACGAATTCAGTCCTAAATGTTCACTTTAACATAAATTACCTCCATAAAAAAAGATCTAGAGTATGGAGGTTATGTTCAGGGCAACTTGTGGAGGGTCCAACTTATTCATCAGAATGGGCTGCCTAGCACAGTCTCCCATCTCTTGAATGTTCAAGAAAAGGTCGCCCAGTTAGATGTTATGTAGACAAGGGATCCTGCTTTGGGTGAGAGATTAGTCTTTTCAACTCTAAAAATGTTATTCCATGAATCTAAGTACCTGTTGGAACAACCCTTGAATCAAGTTCAACTTTACTTACTGCTTCCTCGAGACTATTCCTACTGCAAACTTTATCTTGGTTTTCATTCTCATTTTGGCAGTTATATTGGGAATAACTAATGTCTGAACATTTAACTAACATGTTTGAAGAGGAATTTCTGGATGGTATCCTATTTCTTTTTAAGTTATCATATTTTATTTTTCAATTACCACAAAATATTTTATAACAAGAGTCAAATATGTGATAATACAATTTTCTTTATTAAAAATAATTTACAGCATCAGTAACATATACACAATTGTCATCAACTGAACTTTGCCTCCAATATATTTCTATACAATACTTAAAATTATTGAACTTAAAACTGTTATACTGTTTTGTTGGCTTTAAATAATAGACAATGATTTATATTTACTTAAGTGAGATATATGGTTTCATAATTACATACTATCTGTAAAACTGATAGAAACATCAGCACTATCACACTTTAGGGGAAAAGTCACTAAAGAAGACTAAGTCCACCTCCTTCCCCTCTCTTTTATAACTCCAAATCAAACTAAGATAGGGTCAACATCCAGTATCTTAGCACTTTCTCCTAAACCTAAAGGCAAAAGAAAGGTGTCTTTTAATTCAACCACAGAAAAATGTCAAATAATTTCTCCTCATCCTCTCACTCAACACTGAGAAGGCAAATGCACACAACACTGTTACCATATATGCAAACAACGAGAATTCTGATTTAGGTCTTAGCTGTACTTTTTGTCCTTTAGTACCACTGAAGTTTGATTCCCAGTGAAAAACTGAGCAATTTAGCTAAAGGGAGTCTAATACCTCTCATTCAAATGTCAGCTTGGAGATAAAACAGGAAGTAACAACTGTCATCTTGGAAACTTCTTAGGTATACTAACGGCAATTCAGTGACTGGATGACATTTTCAGCGATTAGCAACCCAAAGGCATGACATATGGCAATGGTATGTAGCATAATGTTTCTTAAAATATAACAAAAATGCTGCTGTTGATAATGACCTTTGAAATTGTACTTTTAAATTCACAACACTAATTTGCTTCTCTAAGGGGCCTATTATACTTCCTGCCACAGTATTTGTGTATTCGTTTTAGAACACCAAATTATCCAGATATATTCAACAAAGGAGATAAGTAAAACAATAAAAACCAACAGGGGCCACATTTTTGCAAACACAGAATTTGGCTGGAGGCAGAAATATAGGTATGCTTTGGGACACACATCCATGACTCTCCTCACAAATTGATAGCCATTGCTTACCAAGCTTTTTGGTTCATTGTATATAAGCAAGAGATTAAGAGAACCTTGATTTTGTTCCTGAAATACAAGATCTGCTTGTATTATTACTGGACTAGGTAGACTGGAAATTTAAATGCTTAATTCACAGCTGGCTAGCTTTATCATCTCTTCATCTCCTAGATGTGCTGTTTATGATGATGCCTAGGCCTCTGCCCATAGGTTACATATTATATTATAGTATGGCTTAAAAATGAAACAGATGTTTTCCCCACACGTAACAATCTGGATTATCATTTCTTCAAAGCCTGTAACAGATATTTTAATGTTCAACTTGTAAATTCTCCATCCCTAATTCACGTTTTCATGTAAATTAAAAACATATGCACTGACAAATACACAGCATTATAAAATATCAAGAACATGTGATTTGAAAGTATCAAAGAAAATATTTATAAAAAATTTAAATAAAAGGGAAATCATTTTGCAAACTCTAGTCCATCTAATTGTCTAAATACATATTTGCAGAATATTTTCAAAAGATTGTATGATTTGATTATGTGCAAAGTTCTCAGTGGTCTTTACCCACTGGTTTGGTAATTTCAGCATTTTAGCTTAAAACAATTCTTTATTCTGTGCAATGTGAGCTAATTCTGAATTGCAGTAACTTAACTAGGTCATATGATGATCTCCATGTGGGAAAAAAAATCACTACAATTAACCTTCTGCCTGCTAAGTTTAATTTCTTAATTAAAAAAAAAAGGTATAGGACTTTTTGGAATTAATTATCCAACCTTTTTCTTAAAAGTTGACAAACTTCTTGTTGACATAACATTTGATGTGATAAATAGACATGCAAATAGAGAAAATACAGTATTCAGACAGCAATAACTTAAGTGTTTTATCCTGACGGTTAGCAAAAGCATACATAATTAATAGTATCATGCTTCCCAGGTAAAATGATTCAAAATGACAGGAAATCGATTTAAATAATTAGGAAGTAACCAACATTTAAAAACTGTTTAGGGTTGAGCAACCATATAATTTAGGGTGGATAATTTTAAAATCTAGAGGAAATCATGTTAGCGTTTAATGATTAAAGTTCTCTTTAGCAACCATAAATGAGTGTGGAATTTTAGTTAATAATACCTAAAATATTAGGTTATAGGAAGTTACAGTATCACACAGAGTGAGCAAAATAATCCAATTGATATAATGCCATCTGAGGCTTGCCAGGGTCACAGCAGCAAATTACTGAAAAATTAAGGGCTGCATATGTGATACATATTTTCACTGCCAATACATGGTGCTACGCGATCAATTGTATTCTGTAACAGTCCACCTTCTGATGTGGAGGAAACCTTGGCTGGGTTGGACAGAATGATTGTGTATGGGGCAGGTTCTATCCCTTGCAGTTAGACTGAGACGTAGGATAACCCTGGCTTATATTACAAACTAAGAATGACAACTATGTGCAACTCAATTCTGAAAAGGAACGAATATATCTGAAAATCCACTTATAAATCAGATTTCACCTTCCACAATTTTAAAGTTATCTGGCTTGTTATATTTCAATCTGCTACTCTTAAACCAACAAACAGTAGTATACAGTTTTATAGGTGCAAAACTAAACAAAAGACTTCAGGAAGGTTACTCATATAAGAATCTTTAACACAAGTTCAAATTCTGCCTTTATTTACAAAATGGTCTGATAAAATACCCCCCCATACTTACAGGCCTCTTCCACAACACACTTCACACGCTGATTTTAGCAATGTTAATAGCACCATTCGTATATTATTTAAAATCAAGAAGATTTCATTTCAGTCACTACGTTGATTCATAATCATTTACATCCATGGATGAGATAAGTGAGCATACTGGGACTACCTGCAGCTCCATGGTAAGGATTCCTGGGTCCAGCACAAAAGGCTTTGTTTGCAGTTACCAGTTATGAAAGGTATCCATGGTGAGTAGATACTATGAGAATTTTCTTGCCACAAAGTTTAATAATCCTCCATGTTTGAACAATGTTATTTCCACATCATTTTCAAAGGAAGCAATCACGCTGAATACTTTTCCAGTGCTTGTCTTTAAACAAACAAAAACATCTCACATGAGTGGTAAAATCTACAAAGTTTTACTTAGTGGTTAAGACCATCTGTCTTCATATTCAATGACTATACTCATATTGTCTGAGAAACATTTCTCCTGCTTGAAAACACCTAAGATACCAAACCACAGGCTTCACACCTAAGTAGAAAAACATGTTATTTTAGTCCCTAATTCTAAATAACAAGTATCGCATCACCTAAAACATTAAATCAAATGATTTAGATATTGACTTACTAATTAGGGAAGTTGTTACTCATGGTCATTTTATGTTAAATTAAATATTCATCGCATATAATATTGCTACTTTTTCCTTTCTTCTTGGTTGTAAAGTCTGTGTTATTCTAACCCTGCACACTCAATTTTGGCTTCTCCTAAAGTGGTGTACGTGCCTGGGATAAAATTAGATCAGGACAGAGAGAGCTGATAACGAGGAAAAGGAAGTTAACGTGTGTAATTGGAAGTCCATGTCTTCCTTCTGGACTAAGTATACAGTGTTTTCTACTTTTCCTCGGAGAACATCAACTACATTAACATCGGTTTAAGTACAGAGAAAACAGAGCCTTCTCAAACTACAACTTGTTCACTAACTGACATTAGTATGCAATTTACAGTAATTGTTTCTTACTCAATTTACAACCATCTATTTAAATATATAGTACACAATCATATATTTGAGAATTTTAGATATACCTTTATATTTAATGTAACTCCAGGAGACAGTTCTTCAGGAAATGTCAAAGAAAATGTTTCTCTGCCAGAGAGGCCCAAAGAATCTGCATTTTCTCCTGGAAGGAACTGAAGTGGAGCTATGCCAATTCCAATCAAATGATCCTTGTGAATTTTTTCATAACTTTCAGCCAAAACAGCTTTCACACCCTGTAACAAACATGCATTTTATTTCCTCCATTCATCTCTGAAAGTTGCTTTACTGAGCATTTTAAAAGGAAAAAAATTCTACTTTTGGCTTTTCTGTAAAAACTTTAAACCCAACACCCCATACTAAAGGTCAATGTTATATCAAAGTGTTTAAAGAAATCTTTTATAGGTTATTTTTCTCTAAGTAGCTTCTTAACTCCTAACTGCCCCTCGGCCACTCCAGGGTTAAGTACTGCCAGTGCCTACCATATAGTAAGCGCTCTCTATAATTGGGGGCGGCTGCTTTAAACTCAAAAAGGGCTCAGGAGGATTTCTGTTTAATTATGGTAGATCTAACATATGTGTTCATCAAAACTCCCTTTTAAATTGCCACTAAAATAAAAGAATAAAGAAGTGTAAACCCATAGCAACAAAGGGAATAGGATGTGCAAATTCTATAAATATTTAGAAAACAGAGACAGGTAACTGACTTAGCAGACAATGTTGAAACTACAAACTGATAAACTGAAACTAGGGTGATACCAGTAAGATTTGAGTCAATTTGCAACAAAGAACCTAGAAAAGGCTTGAGACTCAGAGGCATGAGGTTCTCAGAACACTGGGATAGTAGTTAGAAGTCTATAAAAAGCAGTAAGATCTCCAGCTCAGTTCCCACACAAGAGAGGACGCTATTCTCCGAACAAAATCAGCTAAAGACCCATGTTTCTCTACTCTTCTTCATTATTATCCTCCTAAGGAGTTTTAGACATTTCCCTTCTAATCACATCTTCCTCCTCATTGCCCACCACCCCCCAAATTTAATGTCACAAATATACTGTGTATCTGTTTATATATGTATATGTATATCTATACTTCATACATAAGAGGAGTAAGATTTTGTTGCACCCCTTGGGAGTGCCATCACCCTATAGAGGATGGATGCTCTAGACTGAAGAGGAACACTAGGCTCACGGGAAGTCTGGGTGAGAATACTATCAGAGATGGGGGGAGTAAGTCTGTTTCTTCAATGGGTCTCACTGAATGGCCCAGAGAAAATATTTACAGATACTAACATATAGGGCTATCTCAATGAAAAAGGTAGCTTATCATTAGTAAGGCCCACTAACAAAACGTAGCTCACAACTATAGCTTGTAATCAGCTTTTTAATGTCTAACTGAATGGACAGCCAAGGATCAACAGCTGTATGAGGAAAGCCCGCAACAACAAAACAAAAAGTTTAAAAAACTTGAGGAAAAGATGGGAACCTATACCTATAATTAATATTCACGATATAGACATACCTTGATTTTATTGAGCTTTGCAGCTACTGTGTTTTTTAACAAATTGAAGTTTTTTGGCAATGCTGTGTCAAGCAAGTCTACAGCCTCCATTTTTCCAACAGCATTTGCTCACTTCATGTGTGTGTCACATTTTGGTAATTCTTGTAATATTTCAAATGTTTTCATTATTATTTTATTTGTTATGGTGATGTGTGACAAGTGATCTTTTTTTTTTTTGCGGTACGCGGGCCTCTCACTGCTGTGGCCTCTCCCGTTGCGGAGCACAGGCTCCGGACGCGCAGGCTCAGCGGCCATGGCTCACGGGCCCAGCCGCTTCACGGCATGTGGGATCTTCCCGGACCAGGGCACGAACCCGTGTCCCCTGCATTGGCAGGCGGACTCTCAACCACTGCGCCACCAGGGAAGCCCATCTGTGACAAGTGATCTTTGATGTTACTATACGACTTGCTGAAGGCTCAGATGATGGTTAGCATTTTTTAGCAATGAAGTATTTTTTAATTAAAGTATGTACAATTTTTTTTAGATATGCTGTTGCACACTTAATAGACTACAGTACAGTGTAAACATAACTTTTTATATGCACTGGGAAACCAAAAAACTTGTGCAGCTCGCTTTAGTGTGATAATCACTTTCTTGCAGTGGTGAAGAACCGAAACTGGAGTATCTCTGAAGTATGTTGGTACTTAAAATTATTATCTTACGAAGACAAAAGAATTAGACTTATTCTCACAATTCCTTAGAGTATTTACATTTTAAGGGGGAGGGGAATTAAAGATTCAAAACAAATGACGTTTGTATGATTATGATAGCTGTGAGGGCTGTATTTTGACCAGCCTCTTCAACAACTACAATTGTAAAGAGAAGCACAGTATGAGTATGAAATGGCAGAGAGCACACGTCACAGGACTATTCTCTCCAACAGATTCCCTATTTGCTCTTCAACAAGGAAACAGTTTCAACAGAAATGTCTTCCTAGCAGACAGCCAGGGACCAATATCACCTATTAGGAAAAAGATAAAAGTAAAATGTGGCCCACTATCTCTGAGTCGTTAACCTTTGATGGAGCAAATCAGAGAAAATTAAATGAAAAGGGGGCAAGTAAAACTACCAATGGGTATAATTATTATTATAAAGCAATAATTTAAGACAGAATATCCTTTCCCTCTACCACATTTATTTTCACAAGTAAGACTGATGTAAGTTTAATTAAATTCAGAGTATTAAAATGCAACTAGATTAGTACAACGTATTATGTAAGGTCACTTAAAAATACCCACAGATGAGATCCAAGTAGGCATACAAAGTCTAAGTGAACAAAATGAACTTTGACAGGATGTTACTGACAAAAGGGAATATTTAAAACTCTTTGAAGTTTAAGATAAAATTTAAGAATCAATACCAGCAAGTACGGTCCTTTGGCAGCCCAATCTCTTGAATTTCCTGAACCATATTTCTTCCCTGCTAAAATAATCAGTGGGATACCTTCCTTCTGGTACAGCTCTGCAGCCTCAAATACATCTAGCTGTAGATTAAAACAAACATAAGAAATTTTAATACAAATTTTGATCTAGTTAGCAACTGCCTAAATACTCTGTATACATCCTTACCGTCTGTCCTGATGGAAAATGAACTGTTTTGGGAGCTGGTTTTCCAATAAACTTATTAAAAAGCTTGATATTTGCGAAAGTGCCTCTTGTCATCACAGCATCATTACCTCTTCGGGCTCCGTAAGAGTTGAATTCACGAGGGGTAAGGCTGCAACGAAGTTATGAAAGTTAGTTTTTATTTTAGATGGAAGATAATCACATTATTAAATTGTAAAACTTACTCATAAACACTTTTTTATTATGGAAAATTTCAAGCATGCACAGAAGTAGAGAAAACAGAACAGTGAATGCCCAGAAGCCTATCACTACTCTACAATAATCAATTCATGGAATCTTTGTTTCTTCTATAATCATCCTCCATTAGACTGTTCTGAAGAAAACTCAGATATCATATTTTAACTGTATACATTTCAGTATGTTTCTCTAAAAGATACGGACTTAAAAATACTACCTTGTTACAGACAAAACCCTCCGAACTTAATACCAGCTAGCCAGTCAATATTCAAATGTCCCTGGTTTTCTTATGACTTTTTTAGTTGTTGGTTTGCTCCAATCAGGTCCAAATATGGTTTATAAATTCATCCAGTTGATCTCAAGTCTTTTTTAATCTATATGTTCCCTCTTCTTTTTTGTCCCCTCTTATACTTTAGCTAAAGAAATTAGGTCATTTGTAGTGTAGTTTCCTATATCTAGACCATGCTGACTGCATCTCCACAGTATCATTTTGTATGTTGTTCTCCCTCCTGTATTTCTTGTTAACCAGATGTCAAATCTAGTGACTTGACAAGGTTTGGGTTTTTAATTTTTGCAACAATGCTGCATAGGTCGTACTTCCATCAGGAGCACATGATACCCAGTTTTCTCTTTCTGGAATGCTACTAGTGATTGATCATCATTGTCTAGACTACACTAGGGCCTGCAAAATGATGATACTCTATTTCTCTTATTCCTTCTTCATTTTTTAGCTGGAAAACTTCTATGAAGACAAACTTTCCTTCATCAATGATTTGGTTATAATGAAATACATTCCATACAGAAAAGACTTTATTGTTAAATAATGAGATGGTTTCCTATCATCTTCCAAAGGTAACTTGGAGTTTTTAATTTTTCTCTTTTAGTATTATTATGAACTCATGGATTTAAACATATTATGTTTCAACCCATTCCAGTTATATTCTTTATTGACGCTCAACATGTCCCATCTTTGAGCAGTGACAGATTCAAGTTGGCTCCTGAGACCTTTTGACAGAAAGCCTGGAAGTTAATTGTAGTTTGGTGGGAATTAAGACACTCTTTGGTAGTCTCTATAGCTCCTTTGCTTTTGGTATAAGACATCTAGAATCATCTTGTATATTTTCCAGGGCCAAACCTGGAATCAACCATTTCCCTAAGATGAATTGGTTGCTTGTCCTAAGAATTGGTATTTAGACACCATTATCTGTGTGCTATGGGTATTCATTGCTACTGGATTTGTTACTATATAAATGATCTTTTGGGGACAAGAGAAAACTGAGCATAAGCATCTCAACAATCAACAACCAACTTCCATCAGTCTCTAATTTGGTCTTTTATGTGAAGACAACAAATATTCTTCTAATTTAAACATCTCATCTCAGGATGTACATTTGAACACTGTACTTCAGGATGGAGATGGTGAGGGGTTTGAGTGTCTTTAAAACTAAAATTTTTAACTGACGAAAACTACGGTATTAACTGTGCTAAGAAATCCATATCAGCAATTACAATAAATATAAAAATGGTGTATTTGAGAGAAGTGGTGGCTTTTTCTTTGGGAGGGGGTTGGAATCTTTGTCACAATTATGACCAAGATGGAAATCACCTTTTAAAAAATATTTGGGAGAAATAAAACTTATTTTATTTCTCACCACTATGAACAAAAGCCGTGTGTAAAACAAACTGATTTATCTTCATCAAATTACACCAAATGGAGTTGCTATTAGCAATTTCTACCAAAAAGTGTTTTAATTCCCACCAAACTACAATTAACTAGAAAATAAATTCAAACACAGATTTCACAATAGCACTAATGAGATTATAGTAAGAGCTATGCAGTATTACATGTCAAACAAAGCTATGTAGCACTGATTTTTATAAGATATTTCAATGAAAAGTCTTATCATTTGCATAGCTCAAGCATCAAAAAGCTAATCAGGCAGCAATACCACAAATTCTACCTTTAGCAAAATTTTGTCTCTGGTGTCAAAACAGTTCTTTGGTAACCGAGCAACTCTACGTTATTAATCACACAGAAATGAAACAAAATCTTTCTAGTTTTGGATTTATATATCCTATGTAAATGATCTCCTTCACATTCACATTTATTATTCTTGTGAAATTTTACACCCTCAAGAAGCAGAAATTCATTGTCTTTTGATTTGATACAGATCAAGCCTAGCCTCACGCAAGTACATTTTATAGCCCAAAATACACACATTTAAATTGTGCAGTCCAACACTGGAAGATGGTTAGAACCATCAGGCTTTATTTGGTAGGTCAAACCAATCTGACTTTTCAACAAAGTAGCACTGAAAAAGAAAACTCCTGTTTCCAATTAGTTGTTTATTTAATGGACTAGGGCTCAATTTAAAATAGTAATTTCAATTTCTAAAGTTACAAGCAAAAGCAGGTACAACAGGTATCCCAGTTATTGCTTAGGTCAAATGCACAATCAGACACCCATGATAGCATGTAATTTACTGGATAAAAGAACATGACCAGTAAAAGCCTCTTAATTAATGAGAAAGATAAAACAAAAACAGCCTATAACCATGTACACATACCCTCTGTTTGTCAAATACTTAGCAGCAGGACTACTCCTAGCAATGCTTCCAGCAGGTGATATATGATCTGTCGTGACAGAGTCTCCCAGATATAATAAGACATGGGCATTTTCAATAGGCTGGAGTGCAACTGGCTCTTTGGTCTAAAAGGTAAAAAATGTTTAAGGCATTTAACTCTTCATGAGGTTTTTTGAACTTCAAACAATTTTTTAAGTATCAAATAGTAAAAAAGTACTTACAAGCTTATCAAAAAATGAAGGACATCTGATATAAGTAGACTTTAAATCCCATGGAAACAAAACTGAATCTGGTACTTCTAAAGAATTCCACCGTTTATTTCCCATCTGTGAATATGGTTTTGGTTGATAAACCAAAAGAGAGATAAAATGGAGTCAGAAAAAGAGGTTTATGAAAATGAGGAAATTAACATAGTACTTAGGTTAGAATTAAAAAAAGAAAATAGGCCTCATCCATTTGGAAAGAAAGCTAAAATACTGCATTCTATAAAATTATGACATTTTTGGACTGAATTGATAAAATTTGCACATCGAATTCCAGCACACCACATTTTCAGGAATGCCCTAAGAGTTAAGTTTCAATACAAACTGAATGTGAAAGACTTTACAGAACCCCAGAAAAGCTAAAGAATTTAGAAAGATCTAAACATGTTGCTTAACTTAAAACATTAAGCGTGTTTTGGGGTATACTTTTAATATTTAAGAATATTATCATGGAGAAAACCTCTTTTTTCCCAACATATTTGTCCTACATCACTGTATTATTAGTCCTGCCTTCAAACTATGTTCAAAATCTCACCATTACTCACCACATCCACTGCTACCCCAAATGTTCCATGCTATTACCATTTTTTACTTTGGACTACTATATACAATAGGTCCTCCTGACTCTATCCTTATTACCCAACCCTCTTGCCCCAATATAGTTTCAATTCAAAGACAGTGTAATCTTTTTGATTATGACACTCCTGTTCCACACCTTCCAATGGCTCCCCATCTCACTTCAGAGTAAAAGATTAAATTTTAATAATGGCCTAAAATTCCCTATGTAATCTGGACATCATTTTCTACCACGATCCTTCTTACTTCCTATGTTCTAGTCACACTGCCTTCATTACAATTCCCTCCTTAAGGCCTTTACACTGGTCCCTCTACCTGGTAAGCCCTGTTCTTTTTTTTTTTTTTTTTTGGTACGCGGGCCTCTCACTGTTGTGGCTTCTCCCGTTGCGGAGCACAGGCTCTGGACGCACAGGCTCCACGGCATGTGGGATCTTCCCGGACCAGGGCACGAACCCGTGTCCCCTGCATCAGCAGGTGGACTCTCAACCACTGTGCCACCAGGGAAGCCCAAGCCCTGTTCTTTGTTCAGATATATGACTAACTTGTTCACCTCCTTCAAAACTTTGCTCAAATACCATGTTTTCAACTATCCTATATAAAACTGCAATCTACTCCCCAAATTTTACACAATTGGTTCTCTTTACCCTGTTCTGTAATTTTCTACAGCACTCATTACTTTTTAACATATTGTGTAATTTACCTAATTATTCTGTCTACAGTTTACTATCTGCCTCTCCCCTTGAGAACTTTGTGTTTTCTTCACTGATATATTCCAAACAGCTAGAAGAGTGCCTGGCACATACTAGGGTCTCAATAAATATTTGTTGGGCTTCCCTGGTGGCGCAGTGGTTGAGAGTCCACCTGCCGATGCAGGAAACACGGGTTCATGCCCTGGTCCGGGAAGATCCCACATGCCGCGGAGCGGCTAGGCCCGTGAGCCGTGGCCACTGAGCCTGCGTGTCCGGAGCCTGTGCTCCGCAATGGAGAGGCCACAACAGTGAGAGGCCCGCGTACCACACACACACAAAATAAATAAAATAATAAATAAATAAATAAATATTTGTTAAGTGAATAACTATCATTTTTGCTCTATTTATATTCTAAGTTCTTTTTAAAAAGTGTGAATGTATGTATTAGCTTCTAGATACACAAGACATCTCTGGAACGATGCTTAAGAAACACGTAACTGGTTGCCTTTGAGGAGATAAAGTAGATGGCTAAGGAATGGGTGGCAGGGAGATTTCAATGTCTGCTCTTATTTCTTTTGAATTTTGAACCATTTGAATGGGAACAACAACAAGGGCATTTTCTATGAACTGTGTCCATGTTCAGAATGCCAAATATAAATGTTTGCTATACATTTCTAATGAGTAAATAAATCAATTCTGATACTCTTAGATACCAGAGATTCCAGATACAAAATGTCACTCATTAAAAACTGTGTATTCAAGATAATGTAATTTTAATTTTGATTCTATTCAGAAAGATACATGAAATAAAGAAACACTGCTACTTTATTAAACCTTTTAAGAAACAAATGAGAGTCTTACCTCTGTCTTCTCTTTTAATGCTTTAAACATGGATAATACAACATGTTCTTCCTCTATCTGATGAACTTCTTCTCGACTAGGCCAAATATCATGTAGGTAAATATTCCTGCCAGTAGGGTCAGTACCTGGTTAAAAATTTTTCATATGAAATTTAATATAAAAAGTAACTCCCTCAAAATGTTCACATCTTTTCAAAGACACATCACAGAAACCAAGTATATTATTCAACAAGAGTGCTTCAGGTGTGTAAGCAGCTCAAAGAATGAATTACTTGCACATTATACATTCTTCATATGAATCAAAAATTAATAATGCATCGTGATAAGATTTCCTGAAATAATTCAACAAATGAACAGTCTAGGAAACATTTCCAAAGTACAATTTTTGGGGAAAAAAGTGTGTGCAGGTATATATGTATACATATAAAGGAAAAGATACCTAAAGGCTCCGTCTGGAAATCTATATTCACTGTGCCTGCTATGGCATAAGCTACCACTAAGGGTGGAGAGGCAAGGTAATTGGCACGAACACAATCACAAAGACGACCTTCAAAATTTTTATTTCCAGATAAAACTCCACAAGTAACCAAATCACCCTGAAAAAACAAAAAACACAAATGAATATATTCAATTCAAGAGATGGTACAAATTTCGATAATCACATATAAGAAATCTCAAATATTACACTTCTGAGGGCATGATAACCAAAAGCATTATTTCCAATTATTAGGTACAGAACTATCAATACTGTAAATAAACTAAAATAATTCCTACACTATTAAGGAATTAGTTCAAGGTTCTAAAAATGACTTCAAAGAATCATTTTATGATTGATAGGTTACTCTTCCCAAGAGATGCAAGGACTACAGAAATATAAATACATTAATATATATTTTTGATAATAGTGAAATACAGTTAGGAAAAACCATTTGGATGTCTTACTGATCCACACAGTTTACCTGTTTTACTGCATTTAAAACTGCTTCTGATAAGGGTGCTGTATTTCCCACACATGTTGAACATCCATAGCCAACTATTTCAAATCTGCATTTCAAAAAATAAATGGATTGGACAGAAAATCACAACATTTGTAAAGAAAGAACAAGTCTTATCTTTCATTTCCATCACTGTAGTAAGATTGCTGAAGAGAATATTCACAACACAGGAACCTTCATCAACATGTTCATTTCACAGCTTTTGAGCAATCAAGTCTGACCCTCAGCCATGCTATCTGTACTGAATGCAAACCTCTGAAGAGCCCTGATACTTAGGACACTCCCTAGTTAAATTTGGTTAACTAAATCTGACACAAAACTTATCACACTACGCAAGAAAATTCTTCAGATACTACTCGCTAGGAATATAACATGACCGTTCAAAAAATCGGTATTATACTGTCCTCCAAAGGGGTTTAAACTGTCAAATATCAAGAGGACCTGGCTGCAACAATCCGACCAAAGGCCCCCATAGAGGCACTGTAATTGGGTACTCTGATAGGAGTAATCTTTTAATTCTCAAGCAACTAAACCCAAGAAAAGCTCCTGACAAAAACTCCAAGATGATATAACTTAAAAATTACAGGTATAATCCTCAAAATTACTTTCAGCTGCTCTTCTAAACAAAGAAAAAAACCTAAAACTTGGCAGTTTTGCAAAAGAATTGATTTACATAAGACACTATGTTCCAAAATACACAGTGAAAACACAGCTAGCATCAATTATTTTTTTGAGTACATAAACAATATAAGTTATTTTCTCCAAAGTTCAGGGACAACTTAACCTATGCTTAATGGATATAATAATCTCACAAAACCTCAATTAAGACAATTTATTCAGTTAATAATGCAACCTATATCTTACTCTGTTCTGAAAACTGATGATCTACATGACTCATGCAAATTATGCAGTACTTGGTACCATCCCTTACCTGTCTGTCACTGTTACTTGGTTTTACTTGTTTGTCTTGTGTTTCCATCTTTAAATTAGAGATCACATCTACTTCTTTGTAGCCAACACAATGCCTTGCTGCTCATTGAATATGCCTAGTAAATGTCTGCTGAGTGAAACGGCCTCAAAGATTTTGTGGTAATGGCAAGGCAACAAGTAGAACTAAAGCGTTTTTTTCTATCTTCTTTTTGTATACGAAAGGTCCTAACAAGTAGTTTCAATCACTGCTGAATACCAATGTCAATATAAAGAGTGGTAACCATCACTTACCCGAGCTTACTAAGATATGGTAATACTCCACTTGAACTGAGGTAATGTGTAACCATCCCACTGCCTGGAGATAAACTTGTTCTTATATAAGGTTTAACATGCAGACCAGCTTCAACAGCTTTTTTAGCCAAAAGACCTGCAACAGTAAATAAACAATAATTTATTATGGCAATGTTTCTCTCCCTCTTTCCCTCATATTAAAGTAGGAAGTAAGAAAGAGTTTATGGTCTATTTTACAGGTCATCTCCAATACAGGTTAGGGTAAAAGTCTAAAATTCACACACTTACTGTCATTATTTTGTTCACTTTATTCTACTGATTTGTTTCATTTAAAACAAATAAAAAATTGTGGTAGATATACTAACTTTTACATTATAAATTATTAATATACGATCTGATATGGCATCATGCACACAAATGGAAAAGGATATATAATAACATCATGTACACATGTAACGCATATCATTAAATGAACCATTTTAAATGCTATAATCATAATGAACTAATAGCAATTTAACATTTATTATACTTGATTTTATACGATTAATGAATTGCTCCATGTACATACAATTGAGTTCATTTATATTCCTTGTCAATAATCTTTTACTTCCTTTGTGTCTCAACTGAATCTAATACACTGCTATGGTAAATGTCTAGTAGATCAAAAGATCTGTTAATTAACTATACTTCTAAATTGACAGAAAAACCAGATACAACCTAAAGCTCATAGATACGTGTTATAATTTTAAAAATTCACCTTCTTTGTAATAAAAACAAAATTAATAACATAAATCAAACTTAGGCTCCTTAAAACCTAATTAAAAACTCAGGTTCTCAATATCAAACACAGGCATCAATACTCATGCATAATCTAAGAAACAGAATGTGAATATAACAGAAAATGTATGGCTATAAACCACAACCTACCTGCAGCGAGCATGACAGATGGATTGCAATTATTGGTACAACTGATAACGGCAGCAATGACCACAGATCCATGAGACAGCTTATATTCACTTCCTTCATAATGAATAGAGACGATATCATTTTGCTTTTCAGCTGCAATTTGGAAGCCTTTAAATCCAACCTATACAAATTTGCACATAAATATAAACTAAATATTCTGGATATGTATAGAAAAAAAGACTGGTAGAAAATATGGCAGACCCTTGACTTTTGATAAGTTCTGACTATTTATGAGTGATGCTGAAGTTCCATGTCATTCAGTAGTTATAATTCAGCTGAAGCATGAATTTGAATAATCATGACAGGAGTCTGGTGGTGTTCCTAAGCTTTTATCTACTGAGTCCAGCCAACTACTCATGATCCAGATCTTATTTGGCTTTGCTGTTCTTTATTCATTCCTACTTAACAGTAATTCTCAAGAGATGGTACAAACATTTTCTGTTAAAAATGGCCTTGAACATTTGCTTCAAAATGATCCTGTGTGTCTATATGTATGTAGAACAGATGAAGCAAGATGGGTTATGAGTTAGTAATTGTTCAAGTGAGGGACACAGGAATTCATTACACTATTTTATTCCTGTAGAAGTTTGACATTTTCCTCAAAAAAAAAAAAGAAAAAAGGCAGGCTCTGAAAAGCCAGCTACTAGTTCTCAGAATAGAAAAAGTGACAAGATTGAAGCCATGATTCTCAAGACGGGAAGTACAAACCCTGAAAGTCAAAGAGGTCACTTGGTATTTAGTTAATTTACCAGACTTTAAGAGAGTAATCACAACAGTGTAGTGGTTTTGTCCTAGTCTGGGAAATCACAAAAGTCTAGAGCAGTGCTGCCCAACAGAACTTTCTGTGATGATGTAAATATTCAATAGTTATGCGGTCCAATACAAGAGCCACAGCCACATGTACCTATTCAACTTGAAATGAGGCTATCATGACCGAGAAACTCTATTTTTAACTTTAAATTTTTATTTAAATATACCCAATCAACCTCTGGTCCTCACAGTGGATCTGGGAACAAGCTCATGAAATGTCTGACTTGCACTTTGGACAGAGGCAAAGGAGGGGGCTGCTGGTGTGTGCCAATAACATAAAAATACAGCAGTTGATTGAGTTCATGGGCCATCCTGCTAGTTCTTCACTACTTACTTAGCACAAAGTGTATTGACAAATAAGGTAATCTACCTTTTCATTTAAGCAAGCTTGGAAATCACTTTTCATATCTGTCAAAGCAACTCTATCTTGAGGTCTTTTTGGACCACTGACAGATGGAACTATTGAATTCAGATTAATCTGGATCACCTAGGAAATGAGACAAAAGAGGGAGAAAAGTAATTAGAATTCGTAAGTACAGATTCCAACATGAGTACTACTTTCTGATGCAGAATGAATATGCTCACATTTGTTTTAATGCAATTTGTTTTAATGGTGATATACACTCCCAAGAAATATTTTAAAACAACTCCATTTAATTTATGAAACATAATATATAAAAATTTGCTAAAAGACTAGCAGACCAGTATGCAAACTAGCACAACACCAACCATACAGTCTATATAAAATTTTTTCCCCTCAAATGGTTTTTTCCCACAAAGATAACACTGTCTTCACACATGCCTGATGATAAAGTAGATAGATGCCTGTGCCAGCTAAGTTTATTGCTTCTGAGCTCCAAATTCATCCTTCTTTGCCTGCTCTGTGATAACAGAGGTGGGCTTAGTAAACATTTCTCCTTTCTTAGCTTGTACAATGTTAAGTCTGGTCAATAGAGGGTGCTTAGGGGACGCAGCAGAAAGGGTTTTTCTACTCCTGGTTCTAGTTTAGCTAGCCAGGCCCCTGCAGACCATGCTTTTATTCCTTGGTTTTAAAAAAATCATATTTTATAAAAATTCCACCTCCCAGCTAGGTTCCTATTAATTTCTTCTGGTATTTCTACCATTTCCCTATGTACATTTTATTTGTGTATAATCAATTCAAACAAATTTTTTTCACTGTGGCTTTCATCATTATTTAACAGCCCTGTTTATTCTGGTTGAGCACACTGCAACACCTGCTCTTCCTACACTTTTATTTCATGGATCCAGGTGATCCTAGTCTGTGTATGTATTAGTTTCTCTTGAAATCAACATCCTGGTGAATTTTAGTTTTATTTCTTATCTATCTGGTCAGGTTTTTAATAGGCACATTTATTCCATTTCATTATACCACCAAAATGTTTCCATTTAATTGTTCTTATTCTTTCCCTTTTTAAAAAAAATGTGGACAGAGCACTAGATTTGATAAATGGTGCTGAAAGGGACCAGAAAATAATCAGAGAAGTTAGAAGATTTGCCCAGAACGTCACACAAATTCAATTCCTATGGGTTCTATATGGCACTCAATATACTATATGTATTCACTTATTCACCTAACATGTTACTGAACATCCACTATGTGCCACGCACTCTTCTAGGAGCTTGGGACAGAGTGCCAAACAAAGCAGGTGAAGCTCCTGTCCTCATGGAGCCTACTTGTATTCTTTCTAGTGAGGGAAAGACAGGCAAATAATTATACAAATTGACAGGTATCAGGCAGGGATACAAGCTGTGAGGAAAAATAAAGCTGGGTGAGAAAATGGATTTCTCAAGAAAAAGAGCTTAACAGTTAACCATACCAATGATAACACCAAGTTGATTTAGATCCCTGACACACTTCTAGAAAGTGAATTTTATTACAACTTTCCTGAAAGTGAATTCTACCTACTTCAATATAAATTTCCAAAAGAAAGAAATATTTACTTAGACTGTAAAAATATCTTTAACATTTAAGATCACATAACTGTATATCCCCTTCATAATGGTGGATTTTTTTACAAAGTATAGATATTAACCAGGTGCAAACATCATCAAAATTGATATTTGGGGAGTAGATTATAGTATTCTTATCCTAAAATAGAAAAAAATTAGACTGATAAATTGAGTCAATTTTATATTTTAATACTAAAAATCGAGACTTGATAAAAATGTCACAAAATTTACTGTAATATAAATTTATGTAAAATTAATGAATAAAATCAGAGTTGGGTCACAACATTAACTTCTTAAATAATAACAGCTATCATTTATTGAGGACTTACTATGTGCTTGCAACTGTCATAATGAATTTGTACTTAACCTCTTAAGAATCCTATGAGGTAGATATTATCTTCATATTTCAGAGATGAGGAAACTGAGGCAAAAAGGTTAAAAAAGTGCCCAGGTTGTATAGCTGGTAAGTCTTAGAGGTGGGATTCAAACCCAGGTGGTCAGGCTCCAGAATTTACAGTCTTAACTACTATTAGGTGGGTTACTGTGTATATACCTGGGAATACTCAGGTTCTCTTGAGTTATCCTGGTCATTTCGAAACAATTTCACAGCTTTAAGGTATGTTTCCATTGACTTGAGTTTGGCTTTGTCAAAACCTAAAAAGATGATTAACAACAATAAAAATCCTTTCAGAAATTTTTAAATCTTTGGGGGTAACGATGCCGAATTTCAGTGATGAGCAAGAAACAAATATTACTTATTACTAAGCACTCAGAAAAGATTTCTTTACAAATTGATATTATTCTCAATAGTAAAAATTTTACCCTTCATGAAAACACTTTATAAAATACATACCAGAACCCCCCCTTTTAAAAGTTACTCAATCACAGGCAAGATCAGAAATACTGAGCCAGTTATATAAAACTCACAAAAATATTGTTTCCAAGAGAAAAGCCAATAACAAAATTCAACATAATAAATCACTAGCCACCATGAAAGATGAAATTCATTACTTTCCCTAAACAATAAGCAACATTAATATAATAGTCAAAATGAAAGAATAAAGTAAATGAAAGTTAAGAATAGTTTTACAGAGCAGGATAGAGATTTAAGAAGATCTTCCAGAAATTAAAAGAACTTAGATGTTAACAATAAAGTTTCCAATTAAACACTCTGGTAGTTATCTGTAAGCCTGATGAGAAGTAAGTAACTGTGGCAGATTATATTTGCCAATGATTGCCACAACAATATCTATCCCAAGTTACATGTTCTCTTACAATGTGACATTGACATTCATCCATCAAGAGGTAGAATCTACGTTCATTCCCCTTAAACCTAAGCAATGTAATTTCTAGCCGGCTAGCTGGTTAACTGGCATGTACCTTCTCTCTCCCCAACCCCCTACACCCCTGCTCTCTCAGGTTACCAACCCTTGAAAAGCCACCATGTAAGAAAGCCCAGATTATATATTCAGAAACCATAAATAGGTGTTCTGGCTGACAGTCCCAGCTGAGTTCCCAGCTGACGCCCAGCATTCACTGCCAGACATTCAAGTGAACAAACCTTCAGGATTCCTGGCCCTAGCCTTTAAGTCTTGCAGTTGAGGCTCCAGACATCATGAAGCAGAGACAATCTGTACCTGTATGAATTACTGACCCACTGAAACTATGCAGCAATAAATGATTATTGCTGTTTTAAGCCACTAAGTTTTAGGACAATTTGTTACACAGTGACAGATCATTATGACATTAATTAATATCAATATGTAAGGAATAAGGCATTTCTCTCTTGAACATTCTGCCACCCAAAATCCAGTTTAGAGAAAACTCTGTATTCTATGAGGACCATTCCTTCCAAGGTTCCAAAGGACCAGTCATCCATTTTGCCATTTGACTTATCATAATCTGCCCCCAAACTAAAGAATACTAGGATATATCTCCCCAATATACTTATGATGAGATTAGTAGTTCAGTAATGATCTCTTAAAAAAAGAAGTGGATCAAATAAAGAGACCCTGCTTTTTAAAGAATAGGGCTCTTATAAAACCAACACATTCTGGTTTTGCAAGTATTTTCTATATTAGTCAACAGAAGAGTGGTCGAAGTTCCTAGTTAATCAGGCTACAATAAGAATTTGGAACCTGTAACCCTATGCTGCTTTTCACAAAATTATGTGCTTATTCTTTAGATAGAGCACTGGTTCCCAAACTCTGTCTCTTGGCTCCTCTCTTCCTGGATGTAGAAGAGAACAGCTGTAAATGTGCGCAAGCCTGACTTCCATTAAACTGCAACCTCTGATCACTAACAGGGTGGAGGTATCCGTTATTAATTATTGGGAAAACGTGAGGCAAAGATCAGCAGTTTGAATAACTCCTCTAAACTGCTGTAAACGGGTTACAGTGGACTAGGGTTTGAGGACACAACACTCTTTAAACACATCTGATGCAGTTTATTTCAAAGCTGCTGTTTTAAAATAAGACAATTTCATGAACATTAAATAACATGTACAAGGTAGTAATTTATTATACAATATTTCAGATAGACACATTGGAAATGTAACACATTTATCCTAGTGATCTTATACGTTCTTACCTGTATGTTCTAAATGTTTTAATGTCACATTGTCAACAGGGAAAAAGCTGAGGATAGCACCATATTCTGGACACATGTTTGCTATTGTAGTTCGATCTACTATAGATAACTGTGAAACTCCACTTCCAAAAAACTCAACAAACTTTCCAGCCACTCCTACTTGTCTGAGGTGCTATATAAAGAGATACATAGAAACACACACAAAATTAGCATGGATTTTCTGAAAACTATAAAATCTAATTTTTAATCCATTACTACTGACAGTGAAAGAGGTCCTCTGTTATTTTTATGAAACATCAACTCATTCTGGTTTTCCAGGTATTTTAAGGTAAACAGTCAATAGAAGAGTGGTCAAATGTTACTATTAGGGTAAAAAAGGGCTTGAAAGTTCAAAATGGCTAAGATTCCCATTTTAATGTCTCTGAAATCAGCATATACCTTAGACTCTATGGTGTGTCTGTTAGCTGGCAGTCTTCTTTCTTTCTTAGCAGCACATAAAACAGTGGTGCTTCTAACCAATGATGGCATCTTAGATTTAGTGAAATACTAATATACTGATGAAACTGTGTATTTAAATTCAAAAAATTATATACTGCTATAAAAATTCTTCGAATTCCAACTACTGATCCAAATATTTACAGCATCACTAATTATAGGTAAATTTCTTCTTTTTAAAAGATATTTTGTTTTTGATGGGGACCATTTTTAAAATCTTTATTGAATTTGTTACAATACAGCTTCTGTTTTGTTTTTGGGTTTTTTGGCCACGATGCACGTGGGATCTTAGCTCCCTGACCAGGGATTGAACCCGCACCCCCTGCACTAGAAGGCGAAGCCTTAACCACTGGACCACCAGGGAAGTCCCCCTAGGTAAATTTCATTTTGATAGGATTTAACATGTGGCCTCAAACTTAATTCCTTCTAAAATCATTTTTCTTATTACTCATTTTTAAGTAACCAAAACAGCTACCCACCTTCTCTCAATTTTAAAATGGTGTCAGAATGGTATAGAGGGACTGCTCAGCACAGTGACGATGTATGAAACAACATTCAACCTATGAATAACATTAAGCTCTAACATTTTATAAGTGCTAAGGATCACTTAATCCAAACGTTTTATAGATGCAGAAACTCAACCCTAAAAGAGAGATGTTTCCTAATTTTCACTGTTTTATTTTTGAGGATAAGAGCCATATAGATTAGATACGGCAAGCCAAATGCTGCTTTCCCCAAATTAATGAGGTACCACAATATACATTTTGAAAAACAATATATGATTAATCCTACAAAGATCATGAATAGAACAGGACCTCAAATATGGGACAAAATAATCAAAAAGGTACACCTACATAATAAATTTAATTTTTGCATCAATAAGCCAAAATGTCAAAAGTATACGTAGAACATTGTTAAGAAAAAATATAGCTGGAGGAATCTAAAAAGCACCATTAATTTTCAGGATGTGTGAAGGAAAAGAATTGATTTTTCTAAAATTATAATGGGCTATCCCTTTTCCTGTAGGAATAAGCCTTCAATTCTCTATTTAACTTCTTGATCTTTTGGTACCACACACTGAATCAATCATTTCTGCAAGATGTCAATTTTTTTCTAATTAGGGAAGAGGGATCAATACTAAATGGTGAGAGGGAGGCAATACCATTTACTTTCCCTGCCGAGTATTCTGAAAGCCTTCAGACCAGTAACCTAACAGAAAATGCTGAGACGCTGGGATCCAAATTGGAATTATTTGTGGAACATTTCCCAGGTTCATTCATTTAACGAAATGGGACTTAATCATTACAATAAAGTTAGTGAAAACTAGAAATTTAGGATGGAGAGTTACAAATTATTGTCTTTAGGAAACCCTACAGTACATATATTAAACGCATGCAGCTAATATTTTAAAAATTCAGAGAAAAAGTTTCTATATAATACTTTTATCATTTCTTTTTATTTTTAATTGAAGTATAGTGGATTTACAATGTTGTGTTAGTTTCAGGTGTACAGCAGAGTGACTTTTTTTTTAAATGTTAAAATAGCCAATAGAAAAATTTGACACTACCATATTTTTACAGCCTATATTTTTTAAAGTACTAATACAGTAATAGTTTTCAGGGGACAAATGATTCAAATTTGTCAAATTAAAGGAGATGCAATTAGACATTTCCTAAATATGACTTTTTTTTTTTTTTTTTAAATTCACAAAGGCAACAAACATTCACTGAGGCAATAAGGCATAATGGTTAAGAGCATGGACTTAAGAACCTGACTGCCTGGGTGGGAAACCTTGTTCTACACTGACCATTCAGCCCTATGACCCTCTGGTTAAGTCATTAAACCTTACTGTGTCTCAGTTTTCACAGAATTAAAATAAGGATGGCAAAAGTAACAATCTCATAGGCTTGTAATGAGGAATAAATGAGTTAACATGTCAAGAGAACAATGACACAACAAACTGTTTTGTACTTACTAGTATAAAGGGTTAAAATTTGCTATTATTACTATGATGATAACTATGATGACATAGCTAATAACATCACAGTGCTGAGGATGAGCTGATGAACCCAAATCCCTGCCCTTATGGGGCTCTTCTACTTACAAAAAAAATCATGTCCACTAAGTTATACAGCTAGCAAAATTTTAACTTACCTTTGTAATGCCAAGAACAACATCTATGGATGTAACAAAAGGATTCGATGAGCCAGTTAATTCACATCCAACCACCTCTGGTAAAGTAAGAGAAGCTGGCAGACCAAGCATGACTGCTTCTGTTTCAATACCTCCAACCCCTAATGTAATAAAGACAGGTATATGAGTATAGCACATTTAAAGATAATTTATCTTTGTAACATCTAAATCTCTAGGTGTTTCACAAGCTTGTCTTACACAGTACCTTGCACAGAATTACTATAATGCTATTACTGTAGATATGGCACTCAAGTCTTCTGAAAAGAATGACTCCACTCATATGGTTGGAAAAAACTGATTTTTACCTTTATTTTAAATTCAGAAAACATTTAGTATCTATTATGCTAGATACTATGCTATGCTCAAGATACAGTATGAATAGAACCCAGCCCCTGTCAACCTCAAGAAGCTCAGTCTAATGATAAAGACAAAAAGCCAACAATTATAGCACCCTATAAAAGAGTACATGCACTCTGCCAGAGGGAATAGCTGATGCAAGCCGTGAGGTGCAATAGCACAACCCACTCGGGTAAATAAAAGATGTGTTTGGGTAAATGGCTAAAGAGGCAACAGGTTGTGATGGGCCCTATAAAAAACATGAAGAGGGGGCTTCCCTGGTGGTGCAGTGGTTGAGAGTCCACCTGCTGATGCAGGGGACACGGGTTTGTGCCCCGGTCCGCGGCATGAGGATCCCACATGCCGCGGAGTGGCTGGGCCCGTGAGCCATGGCCGCCGAGCCTGCGTGTCCGGAGCCTGTGCTCCGCAACGGGAGAAGCCACAACAGTGAGAGGCCCGCGTACCACACACACAAAAAAAACATGAAGAAATCTGGATTTACAAAGAACGCTAGGAGAAGCCACTGAAGGACTTTAAATAAGGGAGTAAGCACATCACCTTCACAGACATCATCATCATCATCACTAACCACTCCACAAATGGTAGTGCTGTGCTGGGCATGGTCCACATTTCTTTTCATAAATTCTCTCTTATACCACACTGTCCACAAACACTTGAATTAAGATTTACTTTTGCTCCTGCTGTTATACGTGAAAAAACAGCCTCAAAGAGGCTATAAAGACCCTGCTATTTATGTTCTTTTATAAATTTCCTGACATCCTCTCCCCCAAAGAATTAAATATAGTCATTTACTTACCCCACCCCAGAATCCCCAAACCATTCACCATGGTTATATGAGAATCTGTGCCAATGACACTGTCCGGAAAGAGGAGGTCCTTTTCTTCAAAAACCACTCTCGACAAATACTCTAAGTTTACTTGATGAGCCATTCCAGTTCCAGGAGGGATTACAGCCACATTCTTAAAAACTCTTGAACTCCACTGTATTTTATTTAAATTTAAGAAATCCAACTGTTAGCATATATCTGAATTTGCCTCATAATCAACATATAAATAAATACTGACACTAAAAATATTTTACCAATGTTCATCATGGTCAAAGTTTACAGTACATAAAAACAAATACACAGATACTAAACCTAAATATATTCATTTTGCAGATTAAAACAAAATTAAGTCAAAGAAAAATGTTCCAATAGTCCAGATAAACAGTAGCTTTCAACTACATTCCAAGGATTCTCAGGGATGGGAAAAGGGGTAGGCCCAAGTAGAAGACCCTCCAAGCTCACTTGAATTAGAGCCACTGTTTTTAATATTTTGTTATACACTAGCGTTTCTGATTAAGATTTTATTTGAAGGAAAAAAGTAAAAAAGGGTTCTACTGCTAGTGTTTAAAAACTTCTAAAGATATAAGAATCAAACCTTTCAATATTTCATAAACTCCTATTAAAAAATTTCCCCCCAGTCATTTATACCTTGAAAAATTGAAGCCTCTCTCGATTTCTGCCAAATTCTACTTCTTGATTTTTTAATACTGTTTCAGGTCTAAAAAGAAGAAGAACTGGCATTAAATATATGTATTACAGAAAAGACTTGCCTTGTTTCTAAGTCTACATATTTTAAAAATTCTGGGAATAGCAGTTTACTAGACTTCTCAGAATCAGTTATTTTCTTTTCAACAAGGAAGCTCTGCTTTAAGTAACACTAGAAAGCTACTGCAAGGACTTATTATTTAAGCCATGGTCCACACCAGTGTCCCAAACTGTACTTAACATGTAACACTGTGAGATTTGGCTAAAATATTAAAAGTAGCATGGTAACCTTTGTTGGATTTTCCACTGCAAGGAAAAAGAAGGGTTATAGCTTAATGAAAAATAAGCATGTACATCTCCACCCACTTAACTCTAGTACCAGTTAAACTAGGAGATACTTGTTGATTATCACAATGTAGCAATGACAAACAACTCAATATCACTTTATAGTTTAAAAAGAGCTTTTGGTAAAAATTTTAAATTCATCTCACCCAAAATGGAAGGTTCTATTTTATATAAAGTAGCATTTTACTTTAAATGGATTATAAATCTATTTTACATGAATTATGTAAACTAAGAGATAAAAACAATTCACTGCCAAGCAGTAAACATAGTGCCATTTTTAGGAAGCTATTTTTATCTAATGGATATTTAAAAAAAAATTATTTCTAACAGCTTTAAGTTGTTTATTTCACTTGCCAGCTGGTGATTTAAGTGTTGACTAGAATATCAATATAACTTAAATTATACATGTCCTCCAGGGTCCAGATAATTATAGTTGTGTGTCAACTTTTTTCAAAAAAACAAAGATTAATAATTCATTGCTGATTGATCATTTGAAGCCATAGCACATCTTAATGAGATTTTTCTTAGGACCTCAGGGAACATAGCTTTCTAGAGCCACTCCAATTATCTTACCTTTTCATAGTATATATAGCTACAAAGTACTACACAAACATTTATTAGCTCATAACCTGACTTCAAATCAGGCAGTGATTTCAAGTGCCAAATGTATGCTCTCAATACTCTATCCCTCAATTTCTTGTTTGAGCCTATAATTAATACTTCACTGATGCATTAAAGCACATGAAAGAGTTACTATTTTCATACAACCAGGGACTATAACATATCTGATCTTAATACTTCGTAATTTAGAGTCAAAATTGAGGGGAAATGTTACACCAGATTGGATTTTTAGAAATAAAAACATACCATCTTAGCACTTCATACCAGTTATAAAAAGATACCCAAGAAAATCAATGATTTTTTGAATCAATAAATCTTCCTTTTCAGGAAATTAATTTCTAAATAAGAAGAGAAATTAATCTCAAAATTCAACATGTCCCTAACCATCAGGACAGCCAGGTAGGGAATAAGGAGTACTTACATAAATGTAGAACTGCCATGATTTGATGGCAAAGGACCTACAGATTATATTGAATTCTTAGAAAGGAAGAGCACCTGAGTTCACTTATAACCTGAGGCTTTACAGCTACATTGAGCACAAAATTTAGAAGTACCCAGAATTTGAAAGATCCAATTTAGGGACAAATGAACTAATATACTATTTGGTACTTATGATGAAATATGTGTTGATATTACTCTTAGCTAGCCTAAATCTTAAATGTGTTAATTTTTTTTCAATTTGAAAAAGTGTAAGTCATTTTCAACTCGTCTTTAAAAAACCTGACAGTCTAGTAAACAATGGGATAAACAACATAACTCTCTTAAAATAAGACTAAGACTTTGGAAACTTTATAGCATATAAAAATTCAAATTATAGAACTCTTTTTTTTTATTTTGAAAAATTACCTATTAGGAAATTTAACCAACTCTTAAGAACGGGATTCTTTTCCAGGCAGGTTTACTACTTTCCATGGTACTATATAGGAAATTGCTTATCTAAAAGGGCTCATTAAGTTTATAACATGATAATGATAATATTCTTAACATAGAGGTCTCAATGCAATAAGAAAGAATAAGAAATCTCCTAATAGGAAAATAAAGCTAAAAATAAATAGATTTCATAAAAGAAATCTGAATGAATAATGAGCATGTGAATGGTATAAATTCACTAAAATAAAAAATTTACTGTTCAAGATAATTTTCTGTCTACATTAGTTACAAAAATTAAATATATTTATAGAAAATTCTTAAGAAAAGTTTTCTTCAAAGGAACAGAAATAAATCATGGTATTTAGAGACTACCATTTTCATTAACTTTGCTTCGTTCAGTACAATAGGAAGCACAGTAAATATGAAGGCAATGTAATAGGAATCAGGAGGGGAAGGAGAATAAACATGATTTCCTTAACTGAAAAATAATCTGGTACTAATAAATATTTTTAAAAACATCTCATACTCAGGCACTGGTTGCAAATGAAAAGGACATAGAATGGGTGTATTTTCGATCTGCGAAGAAAATCTTCCTGAGTTTCGGCCTAGTTCTCCAGAATCACACGATCCTCGGCAGGTAGTCTGGCCTCTGCAGGGAAGCTTCTTAGGCTGCACTCTAAGTGGAGAAAGCTTTCCTGCTTTCTGTAAGTCACCACCTCCAGGATTTGGAGCATTCTGTATTGCACTATCGTTCCAAAAGGAAACAAAATAAAACCATTTAAAAGTTACAGAAATTTAGCTCTTCAAAAAGCACACAACAGCAATGCTATCTGGAAGTAACAACTGAATGTTATTCAAAGGTTAATATATCATTTATTTCAGGTTTCAAAAGCAAATCTCAGATTACCAAAAGAAAAAAGTTGATTTATTTAAATTTATGGAGATTAAAAAAAAATTGTGCCACTAAAATCATTTTCATATAGTAACTTTTGGCAAGTAGCAAAATCGATTTTTTTCCCCATCTAACAACTTAAAAGAAGTTCAGAGCCATCGTTTAATCTAGAGGGCAAAGGCTCTCACAGGTTTTAATAAATTGTAGCCTTTTCCATTACTCCAGGGAATGTAAAAAGAAAGCTGGTACATGAAAATAGAATCATGTCTTCTCTAGTTTGACTTTGGTCAAAATGACCTTTTAAATATAAGAAATTTATTTCAGTGGAAGGAAAATACAGCTGTAGTAAGCTCAGTGTTTTCAACCACCAATTTAGACATTAAAGGCTCACATCTTTAAATTCTCTCTGGAAGTTTAAAAACAAAAAGGAAATGAAGGCTTAATTCAGATATTCACTCCAAAAAGCAGGTTCCAGGCTTACACATATCTATATAAAATGGCAGCAGAAATATACAAACATGAAAATCAGTTTAAATTTAGATTCAGTTAAAAAGAAAATCCACCAATACATAAAGTTTTCATCAGTTTTTTTTTGTATATTAGTCAATACTAACTGTAGCAAACTTTACTCTGGCACAAATTATCTCTATTCCCTTTCTTCTATACCACACACTCCCAGTGGACTGGCTGCCAGTCAACGTGCGTGGCTGTCTTTATAAATATGTGTATTAAAGTACCATTTGTTGAAGTCAATTTGTAAAGAATGATCAACCGTGAGATCTGTCGGACAGGCAGGATGGACTTTCTTAGGGTCACCTCCAAGAGTTTTCACTGCCTCCCTCATAGCAGCAAAATCCACCATTGCCGGTATTCCACTAAAAAATAAAGAATGATCAACTTCTAATTCTTCTTTTACATTTGCTCAAATGATCAATATGCATTTTTAAATTTAAAAAGTATCCCTTTTTAAGTTGCATTCATGTTTGATAATGTACAGGTTATCCAAAGTTAGATGTATCCTGGTTTAATGAGAATTAATATTAAATATTATCTGAGAATTTGAGGGCTCAAAGGTAAATGTGCCAAAAATACAACAGATGATTTTTAGAGGCATAAGAGAACTTCAAGGGAACTGCCTATGGAATTCTTTCTCTTGCCTTATATTTTAAGATACCCCTCCCTTTTCCCCAGCTCCAGCCCCTTCACTCCCAGTGCCTTCTTGTCTCCAAAGTTATCCACTAAATATATGGATATAGATATAGATGGATCTATATCTATAGATCTATATCTATATCTATACCTACATATATATCTCCAGCCAACTATATAAGAAGCATTTACCAAATGCCTTCAATGTGCTAGACACCAATGGTATAAGACCAAATAAGGGAGAGTAACTGTTCTCAAGGAATTTGTAGGGAAGATAAAGTAGCAATTATAGAATAGTATCATAAGTACTACAGTAGCAGCATATACAGGGTACACAGAGCAGTAGCTTACAAACCAGATTTAGGTGGGTGGGTGAAGGGGATGTTCTTATTTGTCTAGCTAACTCCTACACCTCCTTCAAAACTCAGCTAACGGTTAATTCTTCCAATAAGTAATCCCTGGACACACAGATTAGGTAGAATCTTTCAAGCTATGATAAAGACTTTATTGTAAGTGCAATGGAAGCCAATTGGAGAATAGGGGAATGATATGACCTTGATTAACATCTTTTAACCAAGTCACTTCACCTACTGTGAAAAGACAAGACTATACATTCCAAGTATGGAAGCAGGGATACCAGTTAACAGATTATTATAGTTATAGTCCAGGTAAGTGAGAATGGGGCTAGAATCAGGATGACTGTGGTGGAGATGGTAAGAAGTATTTGGATTCAGGATATGTAGATTTCAAAGGTAGAGTTGACAGAACCTGCTGATAGACTGGATTATGTACGAAGGACAGGAACCAGGGTTAACTCCTAGATTTTTGCTCTAAACAAACAGGAGACTATAGCGCCATTCAATATGACAGAAAAAAACTTGGAAAGAATACATGAGGGGGGCTGAGCAATGAAGTTTTGGATATGTTAAGATTGAGAAGCCTATTGGCTATGTGGACATGACAAGTAGTTTTTAAATAAATGGTACCAAAAAAAGTGCCTAATTTTTAAGAAATAGCTTCAGTTTAGAAAAGGCAACTTTTTAAATTTATAAACTAATCTTCACAATTAAAAAACAAGACAGCCATCAGGGAGTCTGAATTTTAAAAAGCGAACACTGAAAATTCATCATGAAAAATAAACCTATCACTCACGTAAAATCTTGAAGAAGAACACGGGCAGGGAAAAAGGGCACTTCAACATTGCTTTGTTTGGTTTTCCAGTCTAAAATGTTCATAACATCTTCCCTTTTCATTAAAAAGCCATCACAATTTCGCACAGCAGCTTCCAACAGGACCCGTATTGAGTAAGGCAGAACATCTAATTCAAGAGAAAATATTACTATTAATAAGCGAATAATCATAACTACATATTGTAAAAATTACAATAGCAAAATGATAAAGACACAGATGCTTTGTTTTCTCAATTAAAAAAATTTTAGTCAATAAGCAACAAGGATTTGCTGTATAGCACAGGGAATTATATTCAATATCTTGCAATAACCTATAATGGAATATAATCTGAAAAATATATATATAACTGAATCACTTGGTGTACACCTGAAACAAAATATTGTAAATTAACTATATTTCAATATAAAAAAAATTTTTAGTCTAGTAAACAGGGAGTGAAACACCATTCTTGTTAATACCAGGCTTTCTATAAATTTGACTTTCCTGTATGTAAGCTGAGGCCCTGAAAAAGCAGAGATAAAACCTTCACCTAAACTTTAATAGAATAAATGAAAAATTAATTAACTAATTAATTAAAAAAACTTCACACAACAGCTGACTTGGGCATATGAGACTGACAAGTACTTAACATTCAGGGAAAACACAGAAAAACTGAAAAGCACAGATAATTAGAATTAAATACAATAATGAAAACATCCCAATTATGGCAAAAAAATGTTTAAACTGTGTAAAAGTTTGTAATAAATTTAAAGGATTTCCATCAAAAATAGTTAAGGTTTAAAAATAAACCAGGGTGCTTAGGTGAATAAAATTCATTTCATGAAAATTGTCATTAACTCTTGATTTCAAGTTTAAGGAGAGAAATAGATTTCAATATTTAAAATTTTTTTGATCCTATTAAATTCTCACACTGGATTTTGCCACAAAGAAGTATTTCCTTAGGACTTAAATGGAAGACGAAATCAGTATGAAATTAGCTAAGTCATGGTAACCCACATAATAGATTACTATGCAGCTGTTTAAAGGAATGATGATCTCTGCATGCTGATAAGAAGTGATCTCCAGGGCTTCCCGGGTGGCACAGTGGTTAAGAACCTGCCTGCCAACACAGGGGACACGAGTTCGAGCCCTGGTCCGGGAAGATCCCACATGCTGCGGAGCAACTAAGCTCATGTGCCACAACTGCTGAAGCCCGCGCATCTAGAGCCTGTGCTCCACAACAAGAGAAGCCCGTGCACTGCAACCAAGAGTAGCCCCCGCTTGCTGCAACTAGAGAAAGCCCGCACCCAGTAACGAAGACCCAATGCAGCCAAAAAATATAATAAATAAAATAAAAAAGAAGTCATCTCCAGACTGTACCATTAAGAGAAAAAGCAATGCAAAACAATGTTTATAGTATATACCTTTACAGTAAGAAAGGGAGCAAAACAAAATATGTATATGTATTTTATATATTAAATATAAAACTAAAAACTATAATTTTAAATATATAATAATATATATAATGTATATATTATATATATATATATATAATATTATATATGATAATATATACTCCCCCCCAGAAAGAACAATGAAAGGATAAAATTAAACTTTATATATATATATGCCATATAGTATTTTGGTTGTATCTCCCTACCAGGATATATATTAAGGGCAAAAAGATCCACAAAGAAAACAAATTATGTTCAGTCATTAGTACTGATATTGTAGTTTTGAAATTGTCATATATACAATGAGAAGCAAGCAAAAACTTTTGTTACTATGGTTGGGAACCAAGATTTAAGAGTAATGACGTACAAGTATAAAATCAGAGTAGCCAAGTTTTAAAAAAAACTTACACTTCAATAGGTATCATCAGTACAAACTCATGATTTTTCTCTTTCTAAAAAATATGTACGTATTTCCTATCTCTGATCAGTGAAAATGCCTAAAATGATGACAATGCAATAGTACTGAACCACTAGCAACTCCGGTTGCTGTTTCTAAATACTATTTCCCATTTTTAAAAAAAACAGAGTTCCTTGGAGAAATGGTTAGTTCCGTATTTGGGGAAGGATATGCACAAAATGAGCCTGGAACATCCTGTGTCAGAAACCAAAGAAATTATCAAAGACTAATGGGGACACTAATGGATCAATCTGAGCAACAAAATGAATAATGACTGTAATACACTAAAACATATCAAATATATAAATAGCCCTGAGTTCATAATGACTCCTTTGCTACAGAAACTCCTTACTCTGAAAACTGACAAATAAAGGGGGGAAAATCAATCATTAATCTTGTTTTTCCTGATTTCAAGTGGCAAAACAGTAAAGAGGAGAAAGTTCCTCGTAATAGCAGAATTACAGCTAATAAATGTAGAAGGGCAGTGATATAATTAGAAAAATCACCAATGTGCAGCACCTAATGAAATAATGGATCTGTACAATGATCATAAGTGGATGCTAAAATCCTGAGGTGATATATGAATGGGGAACTTATAATGGATGGATCAAGCTGAGAAAAACTATACCCAACTCAGCATCACCAAAAGTAGGACATTAATAGATATTATTTGCCTCCTGATGAAGTAGGAAATATAAGCTAGGAGATATTCTTTCCAAAAATACATACATACATAAATAAACCTGAATCTAATCAAACATCCAGCTCTAACTTCTAGTTAACAAGAAATACGGGGGATAGTACAACAATAAAATAAAACCATGAAGAAGCAATCAAATCCAGAATGTAGTACATTCTACAGAACAAAGAACCTGATTTCTTCAACATAAAAATGGCATGGAAAAAGGAGAGAGGATGAATATTATAGATTAAAAGAGATTTAAGAGACATAAAGACCAAATGCTATATGTGGATCCTATTTGGATACCGTGTGAACAAACCAACTGAATAAATGTATTTTTGAGACAACCAGAGAAATCTGAACTTGGACTGGGTTTTAGATCATATTAAGGAGTTACTGTTAATTTTGTTAGTTATAAGAAGTCCTTTCGTACATCAGAGATGTGTACTGGAGTACATTTACAGATTTAAAAAAAGGTGGACTATTTGAAATAAAAGATTGACAAAATGTTGATAACTAGCTGACAAATACATGGTGGGTTATTATACTATTCTCTCCCTACTTTTATGCTTGAAAATTTTAACACACACAAACTGAAGATTAATGAAGTTGTAAGTAAAGAGGATAAAGGACTACATAATCAGAAATACTAGATTCAAAGCCAGTATTTGCTATTTACAATAGGTATGACCTTTGGAAAGCAACTCAAGTTGATGCATTTTCCATTTAAAATGGGAATGCCAGCTACCTAACATATGTGAAGAATATCTTACCTCAGCATCTACCTAGTACACGTAAAACCCTCAAACAAACATACTATGACAAACAGTAGGTACTTAACAAATATTAGTTTCCATTCTTACCTCAATGAGAAACATAATGAAGCCCCCCAAACCAAGAGGAATTACAGGGGGGACATTTTTTTTTAACAGAACATTTGGAAATGATGAGAAGTA
Organism: Neophocaena asiaeorientalis asiaeorientalis; assembly: GCF_003031525.2. Classification (NCBI taxonomy): domain Eukaryota; kingdom Metazoa; phylum Chordata; class Mammalia; order Artiodactyla; family Phocoenidae; genus Neophocaena; species Neophocaena asiaeorientalis. Next base: position 108,847 of record NW_020174055.1, read on the forward strand.
AAATATTATCCCAGAAGCAAACACAACATTAACTTTGGTTAATTATTCTGGAAAAACAATCTTAGGAATATTTTTTGTTTTAAATATCTTTATAAAAAGCATTTTGTCAGATTTCTAGTAAAATATGGTAAAATAAACACCAGTAATTATCTCCACTCTCTCCTGCAACCCACTAAGATAATAGTAAAGAAATAAAAAAAATTATAAACTTGCAAGAACAAAGAAAGAAACAGAGAGAAGCAAAACTAACAAAATTTTGGAAAATAGTCCTTGGTTGACTGGTAATGGACTGAGCAGAATAGAGAAAGCTGAAACTAAATGTCTACATAGGGGCAAGGCAATCAGAAACAAAGACTAGGAATCAGGACAGCCTGCAATTTCTTAAGAGGAGTGTAAGAAACTAGAAGGCAATGTAACAATGCCTTCAAAATTCCAAGAGAATTTCCCACCTAGAAATCTGTGAACAGGTAAACTATCAATTAACCAGGCAACGTCTCAAAAATTTACTTCTCAGGCACCCTTTCTTAGGAAGCTACTGGGATATGTTCTATAAAACAAGGAATTAAGTGGAAAATAAAAAATCATGATATCTAGGAAATAGTCTCTGACACAGGAAAGCACAGACTCTTCTAGGGCAACACCGTGTAAGCCACAGTGCAATCGAAGATGGAGTCCAGATGGTATGCTGCTAAGAGAAGGGAAAAAAATTAATTGATAGATTACCTGATTATACCAGAAGGAGTTTAGTTCTTTTGGAGAGTTTGGAGATGAAGTATTGATAAAGACATAGAAAACTAAGCAAACAAAAAAAGACAGTCATTAATTCCAGGAAAAAAATACAAAGGTGTAAGAGAAACGAGATGCAATCATCATTTACTACATGGATTGGTTGAGAATATTTATAGTCATAATATAAGCACTGAACATTGATTTAACCAAAAATTATAACTATACTAGGAAGAGGTACATGGGATATATGTAGGGGAGAAGAAAAGTGCCAAATTCTCGTTTTCCATAGTAAAAAGTAAAGTCTAAAATTGAAAAGTCAAGAAACAGCTGTATATGCAAGGCTATTTAATAATATGGAGGACATTACCAAAACAAATAGCCAAAAGAATTAAAAATAAGTATTCTCTGCAGAGTAGAAATCTGGGGCAGGGTTACTCTTTTGGTTACAATTTCAGTGGTCTTACTGTTTTTTAACTCTATCATTTGAAAATTAATATTAAGTTAAAAACCAATATCAGATAAGAGTGTGCTAAGAAAAAAAGAATCACAAATGTTAACTGGACATTTTGTCACTAAGGAGCACTAACTTGCAGATTTGTCTAATTTCAGAATAACTACTAGAAGCCTACAGCAAGGGAAGATGCAAATAAACACCCTCTCCCCCAAACAAAAACAATTTATTTCTTCTTTCTCTCTGTGGTAGCCAGCCTCCAAGATGATACCAGTAATCTTTACCTCTTGGCATTCACATGCTCTCACATAACCTACACTGAAGATCAGTTGTTTGTATGACCAAGAGTATGGCAGAGATGACAGTGGGGGACTTTCTTCCTCTCTCTTTCTTTCATTGAAGTACAGTTGATTTACACTGTTGTGTGAGTTTCCGGTATACAGCAAAGTGACTCAGATATAGATATACAGATGTATTTCTTATTACAAGATATTGAATCTAGCTCCCTGTGTTATACAGTAGGTGCTTGTTGTTTATCTACTTTATATATAGTAGTACATATCTGCTAATTCCAAACTCCTAATTTATCCCTCTCCCCTGCCCTTTCCCCAATGGTAACCATAAGTTTGTTTTCTATGTCTGTGAGTCTATTTGTTTTGTAAAAAAGTTCATTTGTATCATTCCTTTAGATTCCACATATAAGTGATAACATAATGTATTTGTCTTTCTCTGTCTTACTTCACTTAGTATGATAATTTCTAGGTCCATGACAGTGTGTGACTTCTAAGGCTAGGTTATAAAAGTATTCCAGCATTAGCCTTCCTCTCTCAGACTGCTCACTCCAGGAGAAGCTGGCGGCCTATTACAAGGACAATCAAGCAGCACTGATGAGAGGCTCATGTGGAGCAAACCTGAGGCCTCTGTGCCAACAGCAAGCACTGACTTGCCAGCCATGTGTGAATGGGCCGCATTAGAAGCAGATCCTCTAGCTCCAGTCAGGCCTTCGGATGACTGCAGCCCCAACTAACCCCTGCTGTAACCTCAGGAGAGATCTTGAGCCAGCACTATTCAACTAAGCCATTTTTGAATTCCTGACCCACAGAACTGTGAGATAATAAATGTTTACTAATGCTTTAACCATAAAGCTTTTGGTTTAATGTATTACATAGTAAGGGAAAACTAATACAATTCTCTTCCTCAACTTTTAAAACAGTAACATCTACAGTTATTTACTTAGGATCTACTAAGGAAAAAATATCAATGTGTTTTACCTACATTATCTCATTTAATCCTTAAAGTAAATCTATAGGTAGATACTCCAGAGCCCTACCAGTAGAGAATAAGCTGGCAGGTGTGGAAAAATGGACACAGGTGCTCTAGTTTGTTTTTAGCAATATTAATTCCATATCCCTCACCAAGGCCCTTAACCTCTTTCTTCTTCCCTATTCTCCCTATGGCCCCCACCACACACTATCTCATGCTCCAATTACACCATCGTAAAAGTTCCTTCTCCAAACCTCTCTGATCCCCATTCTCACACCTTTTCTTCAACACCATGAGGACTTACTTTCTCCCTTATCCATCAGCACCTGCTTGTCTGTACATCCCCTCACATAAGCAGTTTAGGTTCTATGTGGTCAAATCTCTCGTTTCCCCAAACTGTACACTTTTCCTCCTTTGTTCTTCTATCCTATCTGTCCATCAAAACACCAACCTGTTTTGTCCTTTCAGTTGGTGAACCCCACATCACTTTCCCACTTATGAAGAACTGTTCTTTCTTTTTAAGAAGAACTTCACTGAGGCATATTTTACACATAATTCACCCTTTCCAAGGATACAATTCAACGATTTTTTAAGCAAATTTACCAAGTTGTACAATCAGCACCATAAATCAGTTTTAGAATATTTCATCACTTAATTAGATTCCTCACGCCCATTTGCTGTTAATCCCTGTCCTCTCCTTGCCCACACCTGGAAACTACTGATCTACTCTGTCTCTATAGCTTTGTCTTTTCTGTATATTTCATACAAATGGAATCATCCAATAAGGTCTATTGTGTCTGGCTTATTTCACTGAGCATACTTTTGAGGTCTGTCCATGTTGTAGCATGTATCTATAGTTAATTTCTTTTTATTGCTTAAGAGTATTCCATTGTATGGCTATACCAAATTTTGTCTATCCATTCACCCAGTGAAGGACATCTAGGTTGTTTCCAATTTTCAGCTATTATGAATAATGCTGCTGAGATGATTCATTTGCCAATCTTGGTGTAGAGAACGTTTCTATTTCTCTTGGGTAGATTCCTAAGAATGGAATTGCTGGGTCATATGTTAAATTTATGTTTAATGCTTTAAGAAACTGTCAAACTATTTTCCAAAGTGGCCACATCACTTTACATTCCCACCAGCAGTGTATGAAGTGACCTCATTTCTCCATATCCTTCCCAACATTTGTTATTGTCTGTTTCTTATATAATACCCATTCTAGTGGTTGCGAAGTAGTTCACTGTGGTTTTACTGGTGGTGATGTGTAAAGGAGGAGGAAGGAAAAAACAAATCCCTAAAACATCAACCAGAGAAACTGGTACCAATATAAATACACAATTACAACCTCATTTGGGTCCTCACCATTCACCCAGAAATTCTACTTTGTTTCTCTGATCTGCTTGTTTTCCCACACTCCACAATAATTCATTCATACCTTCAACTACTCTCCTTAAAATCAAATCTCTATTTGCCTCCTACAGGATCTAGCCCCACTTCCTACATCCTAGATAAATAAAAACTAATAGTTCCTATCTTCACTTCCTCCTACTTTACACACAAGCCTAGATACCTCTTGATTTATCCTTTTCCCAGTTAAGAAGGCAGCTGTGGACCTCCTCCTACTAAATGCCAACTTTTATAGGAGTTCTGCATCCAATTCCCAGTGATACATTTTAGGACCCATGAGTCATCAATTCTCTCTCCTTTTTCTGTAATCTATCCTTCAATTGGATTCTTCCCATCAGCATTTGAAGTCTTTAGCCCCAGTTTCACATACACACGTGTACACACAAACACACACAGCTTCCAAGTACTATTTTCTTCAAACTCTCAACCAAGTTTTTTGAAACAGTCGCCTATATTCCCAATGTCCACTTTTCTACACATTTCATTTTATACTTCTACACTTCCATTCACTCTTCAGCCCAGCCCAATCTGATTTCTTAAAATATCAATGAAACAGCTCTAACTAGTGTTTCAATATTCTCTCAACAATATTAAATGGAGCTAACAATTTCCTCCTTCTTGAAACACTCTTTCTATTGGCTTTCACAATACCATTCTCCATGTCTCCAATCTCACGTTTCTGCCTTACTTGCACGCAGAAGCAATGACTTGCCTTTGTTCCAGACTATCTTGAAAAAGATGTTAATATAGTGAATAGCCTTGGAAGATAAAGATAGTGTCTCTTTCTGGAGCAAAGGGCAGGCATGCTTACTGTCCATTATAAAAGATTTGGGTTCCCTAAGTCAGACTTCATTTTCTGTAACACAATCTCTGTGTGCAGGTATTACCTGGCCTTCTGCAACAAATGTTGGTACCAAGCACACTGCTTTGCTGTGGGTAATAAACTGTCCATTGTCTCTGATTCAAGAGTTTTGTGTCTTCTGCCAGCATCTATGAAACTGTCAGTTTAACTTACAAGGAGAGTAAAATTCTGGCACTTTTACAGTTCTCAACAAAATATTTTTCTGCAGTCCAGATCTGTCTTCTGAGCTCCAGAACCATGCAGCTAATTGCCTCACAAACATCTCTACTTGAATACTGATATGTTTCCAAATTCACTAGTACCTAAACTGAACTCTGATTTCCCCTCTGCCCCTGTCCCATATTACTACCACCTCCGTGTTCCCTAGCTCAGTAAACAGCACCACCTTCCACCCAGATGCTTATGCCAAAGTATCTAGGCAACATCCGTGACACCTCTTTCATATATTTTGAATTTGTCTACTTCTATCACCACCACCACTAACAAGTACAAGCCACCACTATGTCATCTCTCACCCAGATTCTTTAGTTCATCGTTCTATCTCCATACATGCCCCATACCAGTGGTTTTCAAAGTGTGGTCCCTGGACTCCTGGGGGGCCCTGAAACTCTTTCAGGGAATCTGCAAGGTCAACTAAGACATTATTTGCTTTTTCTACCATTTTGACATATGTGCTGATGGCTCAAAAACAATAGTGAATAAAACTGCTGATGCCTTAGCAGGACTCAAAGCAGTGGCACCAAACTGTACTTGTACTCACTGTATCATTCATTTTCAGGCAAAATACCAGTTTCACTTAAGAATGTCCTTGATGAAACAGAAAAAGTGTTAATTTTATTAAATCTCAACCACTGAGGTCAAGTCTCAATATTCTGTGTGACAACAATGAAGTGTATACAGCATTTCTTTCTTTCTTTTTTTTTTTTTTTTTTTTTTTTTTCGTTACGCGGGCCTCTCAATGTTGTGGCCTCTCCCGTTGCGGAGCACAGGCTCCGGACGCGCAGGCTCAGCGGCCATGGCTCACGGGCCTAGCCGCTCCGCGGCATGTGGGATCTTCCCGGACCGGGGCACGAACCCGTGTCCCCTGCATCGGCAGGTGGACTCTCAACCACTGCGCCACCAGGGAAGCCCTGTATACAGCATTTCTGCTCAAAACCAAAGTACAATCGTTGCTCAAGGGAAAAACACTTGTGTGATTGAATTACAAGCTAAATTAGCCACTTTTTCCAAAGAACACCATTTTCACTTGAAAGAACAAATGACCAACTATGATTATTCAAATATGGATATCTGGCAGACATTTTCTCAACAATGAATGAAGTAATAAGCCTGTCTGCTCATTATCTAGTCCCACCACTCTCTGCTCACTGTGTTCACTTAAGATCTTTGAGAAATAAAGGTTCACTAAGTTATGCAGATCTTCCAGATGTGGACACATTTTATTATACAATATATAAAAAATACAGACATGCACGTTTGTTAGTATCACCGCAGCCCTTTCAACATGGGAACCAGAGCTCCCATGAAGCTGTGCACTCTGAAAGACTCCTCCTGCCTGTGCCAGAACCTGGACCAAGACGCTCTGCGCAGAAGACCCTTTGTCCTGCCACTGCCTGGACTTCCCCTGCAAGCTGCCTGGACGGTCACACAATGAGCTGCTGCTGTTTCTGCAAGCCCCCATGTGTCCCATGCATCGTGAAGGGCTCTTGCTTCTGCCAGCATCTGTTCTCTCAATACACGTTCACAGTACCAGTTGCTGGTTGCCTACTCCCCTGCATGTACTTAAGATGATGGCCTACTGCCTGCCCAGCAACTCCAGACCAGCTCCAGTCTGACCAAACCAGCAAACTTCTCTGCGATCTAATGATACCTTCTCCAATGGTACCTGACCCCCTTCCAATTTTTCCTTCCTTGGGTATTCTCTGTCAGCTCTACAGGTACCATAAAGAATTTCCTTACATCTTACAATTACTCTTGTATCACAGTTAATAATTATTTACATTAAAGTTCCCCTATTCTATGCCCCGATTGGACTGAGACTGCTACAACATACTAAGGCACTGTACTTACATTTTCCATTACTAAACTGTGTGCTTTCTTTAGCACAAAGATGCTATCTTAGCCATCTTTCACCCACCAGAAACATCTGAGTACTCAATCTTAGCTGAATGAGTTAAACAGCATTGTTGAGAGATGCATGCACCAAGTATCAATAGAAAACTGGGCTGGATTAATACCACCTCTTCTAACCAGGAATTTCCAGAATCCTATGAATCTGGAAAGCTAATCCTCTAAAGATAGGTAATCAAAAAGACATGCAGGGAACCAGAACATGCCTGTGACTTAAACTGAAAAAGTATGATAACGTGTTATCATACTTCGGAAATGAACTGCTAATAACAGATATCTTTTTGATCAATTACTCAGTGTAAGATCCAAGAGGTGGTTCAGGCTTTAAAAAAAGATGCCGAGGTCTGCTATTTTATATGGGAGGCAGCTGATGAAAGGCATATCCAGGTTTCCAGGACTGTAGATCTTACCACTCAAGGCTAAGTGGCTGCTACTATGATTAGGCAATAAAATTTCTCTCTCAGGGCAGAGGTCGCAAACTGTTGGCCTGCAGATGTGTTTCGTTTGTTCTACACAGTTTTAACATTTTAAAGTTTAATTGCCAACACTGAGAAACCAGAGATTTTTTTACATGGAAATCCAAATTTCTGGCTTAAGATAAATAGAAAGTTTTACAACACCAACCTCACATTTCTGCTGGAATTGAGTAGCACCTACTCTTTTATATAGGGCATTTGCTCTCCTGCTTGCCACAATTCCAGCCAGGGCCATTTCACTTGTTTATGGTGCCTCTATGGTCCTTATAAGCATGAGCATCCAACCCCCAGTGTAGCAGTTTTATAAGCATAGATTTTGGAATCTCAAAGTTTCATCATGTTTTGATCAAGTTTCTCCTCTATCATTTATTAGGTAATGGTACTTAGTAGCGGGACCCTGGCCAAGTGGGTAATAACAGAACTTACAGAATGGATACAGTAAACAATCAATAAATACTAGCACTTTATTACTGCCCTTATTAAGCTGGGAAACAGAATGGTATTAAGGGGGGAAAAGTGTTGGTCTGAAGTCAAAAGATATGAGTCTAAGACCAGATCTTCTCACTTAGAAGATATGTGACCTTAGGCATATTACTGAGATGTTTAGCCTCATTTTCCTCATGTGCATAAAACTATCCCCCCTGCCTAACATTAAGCAATGTAGTGAAGATAGATAATGTAAAAGGGTTTTGTTATTTCTCAAAAGTGATTAATTCCAGGTTTAAACAGTAGATGGAGAAAATACCCATAGGAAATACCAATATTAACAACAGGCTTTGGATAAACTAAATATGAAAGAGAAATACACTGAAGACTGATGGAAAGGGGAAACAAACACTCAAACACTCTAGGCCTGCCTAAAGCCTCAAGGAGGCTATCTTTGGAGTCCGGGCTAAGAGAGCAAGGGGACTGGTAGAGTAGCTTTAGTGTAAACCTAAAAACCCTGTTAAAGCCAGGAACCTGGAGAAAAAAATTAAGAAACTGTTCTAGAAGGCCCTGTAACCCCAGACTTTGCAATAGGATTAACTCACACCCATGTCTCACTAGTCAAGGTACTGTTTATATCTCTAACCGGTACCAGGCTGGAATGGAACTGATTTCCAATAAAGAACTCTGACCTTTTTTGTTTTGTTTTGTTTTTTAATATCGCCATGGAGAGTCCAAGAAGGCAGAAAGAGAAAACAGATTCCTGCTTCTTTAAGATTTTTTTTTTCACTCACTGACAAAGGTAGAGGAAACCAGAAAAATAATATCTATTATTGATAAACGTACAGACACACTTACTCTTCTCATTTGCTCCTGGTAAGCATGTCATCTAGCACTATCTGCTAACATAACAGGCATACTTCATGGTGCCTGTCCAAACTGCCATCCATGGAATGGACAGTGCTCAGTGTCCCATTACCGCCCTGGCTACAGTGCTGAAGCAAATGCCAACCCCTTGGCAGGTGAATGACCAACAGCCTGGTGGAAAAAATATAGATTCCTCTCTCAGGAATTTGCAATCAGGTCACAGGCTGAACCAGAAAGTTGTTAAGAGCTAAGCTAGAGACAGAGGTTGCCATTTGTGGCCATGTATAAAGTTAGTAAGCAGAGGCAGCTTGTCTGCAGTGAAGTAGAGGGAGCAGAAGAGTGGAAGAGGGCCAGGAATCTGAAGCCCTGAGAGAAAAAATAAAGAGCTCCCTCACTTCTGGCTCATTGCCCATTTTCTTGAGATACAGCCACCTTTCATTTGCCCAGGAGCTCTGTATCATTACAATAAATCTTTCTTCACTTGAGCTAGTGGGTGTCTGTTCTCTGCTACCAAAAGGACCTAATCTAGAATAGAAATTGTCTACAAAGGCACAGTTAAAACCAACAGATCATTGGACAAAATGTGGAGGGTTGGTGAGTGCATGATTGTAGATGGAATAGAATCACATTAGGTAAAGGTAATCCTTAGAAAGTTATGTATTGTGTGTAAATATTACAAGCAAACTATTTCATTGCTTACCAAACTTACAGCCCTTTCCAGAGTCCATGGAAGAGACAAGATTAGAAAACATGTACTTGTGTTCCTACCAGCAAGATAACTGACCAGCAATAGACGCCCGACTTGCCCAGCCAAACCACAGGTTAACTATAGGTTAAAACAATAGGAGAAAAAGTCATCTAGAGACACAGTCTTAACTGGCTGGTAAGCTAATCATAACACACAAAGAATGGCTGGTAGTGGCTATATTGGGTATTACACAATACCAATAAGTAAAGTGGGCTGTGGAGACAGAAGACTGGAGAGTAGATCTTCAAAAAGAAACAGGTGACAGAAAGAACAGCCTCTGGCTTAGAAATTCTAGTTCCCATGAGGCCTGACTGTGCTTTCTTCCTTTGCCTTTGGATGTTTGGAAACTGTAACTGCATCTTCTTTCTTGAGTGCTGAGTTAAGTGAGTTTCTGTTCCTTATATTCAAGGACAAAGACTGGAAAAGACAGTACATATTCAGTAAAAGTGAAAAAGAAAAGTGATGCGGGTGGAGGGAACAATACTTTCAATCCGGTAACTATATAATAAGGTTGCATCAAAATTTTACTACTACACAAACAGCAGCAGCTTTATTTATAAATAGGGAAAACTTGGTTAACAACCTCAATATTCAAAGATCTGCTAACTAAACCATGATGCACTCATATAGGTAATACCGGGCAGCCAGTAGAGTAGAAGCTGTAGAAAAGTACAGGTATCCCTTTCTACTCAAACTCATAATCCCTGACTCAGAAACCAAACAGATTCAGATAGCAAGGGATACTTATATTCAATGACATGGAAAGATGTTCATGATATACTAAATAAAAAAAGGTTACAAAACAATATATACTGTATTTTTTGTTAAGTAGCACATTTACATATATTTGTATATGCACGTAAAAATGAAAGTGTTTCTACACTGCCTATAATGTTTTTGTCTTTGATTACCAATCCCAACCTAATTTCTTATAATCAATAAAAACTCTCCTAAAAAATTAAACACAGATTTTCTTTCAGAAATTACAAGGTAGGATTAGGAAAACCAAGTCCTGGCTCTACTACAGGACTAAGCAGTACCATGGTTAAAAAGCAAGCAGTTAGGAAGGAAAAAAGAAAGATGAATGAAATAACGTGAGGTAAAGAAGGGGACCTGAGGCTTTACACCAGGCTGAAGGCCCTCTTGCCCAATAACAGCTACTCTCTAAAATACGTTTCACTAGAGCCAGGCCAGTCTCTTCACTGTCTTCCCCCTTACTCATTTTCCATTATGCTTGCTGGTCATTCTAATTCCCCAAGTGTTGACTGGCCTCTGTGATTCCTCTGTTTAACATCAATTCAAGTCCTCCTTCCTTCAGAAAGCAGTCTAACTATTCCAGGCAACAGTGATTTCTCTCTTCCTTGGAACCAGGTATATTTTCAAAATCAGAGATCCACTTAAGAGAGTCACTCAAAATCTCTAAGGTTGTAGTCAATGCCCTGGAGTGCCAGACAGGCAGCTCCAGATCATTAAAAAGGTATTTTGCCACTAGTGAAATTATGAAAGTTTAAAATGTGGTCTACGTGTACAATATGCCCACTTCCATAAAGATACTTTGAGTATAGGACTTCCCTGGTGGCGCAGTGGTTAAGAATCCACCTGCCAATGCAGGGGACACGGGTTTGAGCCCTGGTCTGGGAAGATCCCACATGCCACGGAGCAACTAAGCCCATGCGCCACAACTACTGAGCCTGCATTCTAGAGCCTGCAAGCCACAACTCCTGAGACCGCGTGCCACAACTACTGAAGCCCGAGCGCCTAGAGCCTGTGTTCCGCAGCAAGAGAAGCCACCGCAATGAGAAGCCCGCACACCACAACAAAGAGTAGCCCCTGCGCAGCAACGAAGACCCAACGCAGCCAAAAAAAAAAACTAAGTGGCTCTCAAAATATGGCCCCAGGCCAGCAGCATCAGTATCACCTGGCAACTTGTTAGAAATCCAAATTTTCAGTCTCTACCCTAGACCAGAACTCCAGAGATGGGGCCCAGCAAGCCTCCAGCTGATCCTGATGCACACTGAAGTTTGAGAACTACTGACTAAGGAAACAGTTGGTATTAACTAATTAAAAAAAAAAAAGATACCTTGAGTATAAACTTGGGAAGCAAAATGATAAAATGGCAATAAAAAAGGAGAAATCAAGTAATTTGTGTTGTACTCTATCTAAAGAAAGACTTAATAAGGGAAGGTACTGTTAGTGAGGCAGATAGTCTAGGCTAGTTCACTCACTACCCACTCCCAACCACTTCAACCACTTCTCCCTTGTCTTTCTTTACTGCAAAATCCAGAAAGCGAAATACACCATCTTTCAGCCTTTAAAGCCGAGAGTGGAGATGACATTTTGGCCAAGGAGATACAGGCAAAAGCTCCTGGGGTGGGCTTTTCTTTCTGTTTTGCTCTTCCAGCTGCCTAAAACATGGACCTAATGCAGGTACATCAGCTATTTGCAACCCAAAAAATGAAAGCAAAACAGAAAAAAGTGAGAAGCCTAGGTCCTTGCTGATGTTGGTGCTATACAGTCCCAGTATGTCCACATCCAGACTTCTTGTTACGTGAGAAAAATAAACCCCTATTTGTTAGTCACTGTACAGTACGTTTTCGGTTCCTTGCAGCTGCAGGCATTCCTGATACAGTTAGCAGGGAGCTTAGAAGAGTGTTCTCAACTATCTTTCCTCCCCAACATATAAGAGAGCTAGAACACTTGCCCTTCATTAAGTTACTCACTACAACTGTGATTCTCAGCCTGGAAGGCATCCAAATGTGGGAAGCAGAGAGGGCAGTGGTCCAGAACCCTGGTGATTACCAAAGCAATGTCTCCTAAGCACATGTCTGGGAGGCCATTCAATCTGGTCCCTCCAAAAATGCAGCAAGGATTTTTTGTTTTTCTACTCAAGTCGCTCCTTTCTTTCAAAGTCAATTCTTCTTCCAAATTTTATTCCTACTAATTACTAAGAAATTATGTACATAATTACTTAGTAAACCTCTCATAAAACCATTCTATTAAAAACAATGTTTTAACCCCACAGAAATAAAAACCAAATTTCTGTTTTAAAGGCATTTGTATTTACAGGCATTCTCTTATTATATTTATCATGGTTATAAAAACCCTGGTATTCTGGAACTCAGTTATGTACAGATGCCTGTGACAGCTTATTTTCCAGAGATAATATAGCACTTACTTTATTAATCACTCTTTCAGTGCATTTTACAGTTGTTTTGATAGTTTCCTACTGATTTCCTGCATTTGGGAAATACAGGCTATCTTCAAGTAGGCACATTTCCACAAATTATCCATTAAAAGAACTTATACTCAAATTAAAAAACATCCTCATATATGTTCTTTTACTTTACTAAGCTATAAAATGTGGGTTAAGAAACTTCCAGGCCAGAATCACTAGATATTTGAGAGAAGGGAAATAAAAGATCTTTCTTATATATAATCAACTTAGCTGTTCCCTTTTCAAAATTAATACAAATTCATCATCAGTGAAAATATAAAATAAATGTGAAAGACACATGGCACTAAGAAAAGACCAACCTCTCAATACAAATCACAGCAACTAAACATGCAAGGTAAAGGATTTTGGTGAACTGTTTATTTTGAAATGGCAACCTAAATTCTAGGATAGGGATCTTCTCCAAAATATACTCTAAAATATCCAAATATTCTCAGAATGTACAAGAAAATACTGCTAGTCTAGAACATTTAAACCCACCAAAATCTACAGAAAAATCACAAAAGCAAATCTTCTTAAGTAACACGAGAAGGAAAAAACAAAAACAAAAACCAAGGTTAAGGAAAAGCTCCCTCCAAAACTGCAACAGATATGGCATTTAATTCTTCTTTTCACTGAAAAGTCAGAAAATAATAATCTAAATCACTCTTCCAAACAGGTCTTCCCTTCACCGGCCTGGTTGAGAAAACTACTTAGTTGTCAATAAAGTAAAGACTTCCATCCAATACTCTGGGGTTCCGCCAAGTTCACTCTTCTGAAACCTCAGTGAAAGGTTTGATCCAGGTCAGGCGCCTGCAAAGGTCTGCCAAGAGTGTCAGGGTACAAGCCAGGGCAAACCATGCCCTGGTCAACAACTCAAATCAGTGGGCCCTGCTGATGATTCCTATTCAAAGGATAGTGACACTGTTCACTCCGAAAATTAAAATATACATTTAATAGCTCTAGAATATCATCTGGCAGGTTTCTGTTGTTTTTAAAATTGTATTAGTAATTTCCTGGGGGTAAAAATCATTACTAAACTAACTTAGATTTTAAAATGAGAAGCTATGGTATGGGCTTACATCCTCCTCAAACAAAAGCTAGCCCAAGAAGCTTTTAAAATGTTAGACATATGTGTAGGTGTACCTGCTACGACATGGTGGGAATAAATTTAAAATTTCTTCAACTCAGCTCGACAAATGCATTTTTATTATTAGAAACTAAACAAATCCAAGAAAATTTAAGCAACATTACCATACTTGGTGCCTCCAAGTCTAGGTACATTGAAGAACTTCTTATGTGAACTGTCATTTAATGTTTCAATAAGGTACTCAAAGGCATATCCTGAAAAAAAAAATTATACTTTCATTAAACACTGCTACAAATTACCTTACTCAAAGTGAAAATACCTAGAAACCAGCTTTGTCCAAAAGAATTTTCTGTAATGGCTCAAATTTTCTATATTTGTGCTATATTACCTCTATTTTCTATAGGTAGCCGTGGCCATTGAGCACTTGAAATGTGGTTACAGCGACTGAGGAACAGAGTTTTTAATTTTATTTAATTAATTTAAATTTAAATAGTCACATGTGGCTAGTGTCCATTGTATTGGACAGTAAAACTCTAAGCCATGACTCTTGTCAAATAAAAACTGAAAAAAAAAATGCTTTCATTAAACACTGCTACAAATTACCTTATTCAAAGTGAAAATACCTAGAAACCAGCTTTGTCCAAAAGAATTTTCTGTAATGGCACAAATTTTCTATATTTGCGCTATATTACCTATATTTTCTATAGGTAGCCGTGGCCACTGAGCACTTGAAATGTGGTTACAGCGACTGAGGAACAGAGTTTTTAATTTTACTTAATTAATTTAAATTTAAATAGTCACATGTGGCTGGTGTCCACTGTATTGGACAGTAAAACTCTAAGCCATGACCCTTGTCAAATAAAAACTGGTAAAATAATTAACTCGTGAAAATGTGATAATAAAGAATACCTAGAAAGGGACAAGAATACCTAGAAAGTAAAATAATTAACTCCTGAAAATGTGATAATAAAGAATACCTAGAAAGGGACAATAAGAATGATTTAAAGGATGAATAGGCATGTTTTGTGAAGACATGTCCTGAAAATTGCATAAATACAGACAGGACAACGCCACAATTATGTTAGAAGAACTGATTTTTAAAAAAATAACCAAAAGATGGACTTTTACACAGCATTCAACAACAGGAATAAAATCAAAACCAAACAACTTATCAGGTAAGACCTTCACAGGCTTTAAGACTAAAGGTAAAGGTGAACAACAAAATATCTGGGCAAATTAGCAGATTCTCCCTAAAAGACACGTCTTTCTGGTTTTGTATGAATTGAAGCTTAACTACCAAGTCAAGACCCAGGGGACTTATTTGAATGTGCCCCAGCTCCTAAGGTTCTTGGGGGAAGTGGCGGAGAGGCAGCCTTGAGGTTAAAGAACCTTCAGATCTTTTGTGCAGATTCACTGCAGTAGGTGGGCAGGACCCCCAACATCGCTAGGACCTTGGTCCGAAATGAGAAGCGATAAGCATTGTTCACTTTTTGAGAATATCTAATGTTTTTCCTTTTTTATTGACGGTTAAGCGAGGGAGGTGGATGGGGGGAGGAGACCCAGCGCTGCAATAAATGGTCCGAGAACTGGCTGACCAGTGTTCGGCCTTGACCACCCCCCACTCTGCTTCTAGAGGCAAAGAGAGAGGGAGGGGCTCGAGGCTGGACAGCGGAATAAACAACTAGCTGCGTGAGACGCCACCAAGGAGACACTAGCCCCCACCCTCATCTCTTACAAATGGGGGGCGGGGAGAAGATGGTGGGCCTCTCCTCGACCCTAATGCTACTGAGGAGTACCGGGAAGCCGCTGGCAGCCAGCAGTGGCCAACGGGCCGAGGCCGGTACGGGTCAAGGCCAGCGGCGGAGCGGACGGCCCTGCTGGGGTCACGCTGAGGGACGAGGGCGGCAAGGCCGGGCCCTCGAGGCCTGGGCGCACAGAGTGCGGCCCAGCAGGCAGGCCCCAAGGGAGCACAACCTGAGCCCGGAGGGCCCCGGCGCCGGCCGAGCAACTCCAGGAGAGAGAAGCAAAGAACTCCGAGCCGGGGCAGCGCGCGTCTACAGCTGCCAGATCCAGTCGGTGAACTGAAACTAACCTGCACTTGGGGCGTCCATCGCCGGAGACCATATTATCCCTGCGGGGAGGGGGCCCGCGGGGGAAGGAGGGGGAGGTCGGGCGGGGAAGAGGGGGAGGAAAGCAGCCGGACCGGCAAAGGAAGCAGGAAAGGAGCAGTCTCGCGCAAACACCGCGAGAGCCGCAGAACCGGCCCCAGGTCTCAGCTCGCGGGATTTGCCGCCCAAGTCTCGCGAGCTCTTCGGGCTTGGAGACAAAGAAAGAGAAGGGGCGGAGCCAGCCAGGCGGCGATTCCTTGCGTAATCGCTTCTGTTCTCGCGAGCTGGGGCGAAACGCCGGGGAGGCTGTGGCGTTGGCGTCACTAGTTTGGCCCTCTTAGAGATCCGTTAGTTGTGGCTTCAAGTGTCCAATTGAGGTTGTGAGATCCAGGGGTGTTGGGGCTCCTTTCGGGTATCCGGTGATGTGGGGGTGGGCGGTGGGAGGAGGGGCAGAGGGGCAGAATTGGAACTCCTATGAAAAACAGCTTGAGAACCTCTTTCCCCTGAAGATAAAGCCTTTGGCTAAACCTGTCATATGTGTAGCCTACACGCGTGTTCTCTGGAGTGGATGGGAAAACTGATCTGGCACGTAGGAAGCGCTCAACTAATTGTTGAATGAATTTCCTTACATTCCTGTAGCTTCAGTCTCTCCCTTTCTACTGGCTCCTTCCCAGTGGCAGTTAATCATGCTTAAGCCTCTGTCCCTCCTCCACCTCCGCTCCTCAAGTCCCTACGTTCTTCTCTACCGTCTTATCTCCCGTTGGCAGCCAACTCTGCAGAAAGAACTGCTTGTGTTCGTCCTTCCCCTCCCACTCCTTATCTCTCTCCAATCTGCCTTCCACCCCCTAGAAATGCCTCTGGTCAAGGTCAGCCATAACTCCACTTGTTAATCTCACGTTTCTCAACCCTTACTCTACTTGATCTCTCCCCTTGTTGAGAAATATTCTATCAGCTTTCGTGATCTCAGACGCTACTTCTTGTTTTTTCTTCCTATCCTTAAGGGTGCTCCGTCTCAGTTTCCTCTGCAGGCCCCTCTTCCTCTGCCCAGCCATTAAATGTCCTGGGTATTACATATACCTCAGGGCTCTGGCCTTACACCGCCTCTCACCAGTTGTCCTGGCACGTCCCACCTTCTCCTTTGGTTTCAGTTATTAGTTATATGCTGTTGCTTCCCTGTCTACCTGCAACCCAAACAAATCTCCTAAGCTCAGAGGTGTATATTCTAGTACCTATTGGATGCCTCCACATCCCACAGGCACCCCAGACTCAAAATCTGCAAAACGGAACCCCATAATTTCCCCCTTAAAATCCACTACTCCTTTTGTATTGCCTGTAACAGTGAATGACACATCAACCACTCAGTTACCCATGCCAGAAACCGACACATCATCCTTGATCCTGTACCCTCTCCCTTTAAACACTGACTCAACAAGCCTTGTCGAAGCAAACCCCAGTATGTTTCCTCTACTTACGCGCCTTTATAACCACCCAGGTCTAGATTTGAACATTTCCTGTCTAGATGATTGTGACAATCTTCTCAAAAAGACCCTAGGACATGAGAACTACCATAACTGTCATTTTCATGATGATGAAACTGAAACTCAGAGAGGCTAAGTAACTTAGAGTTACCAAGTGACTGAGTCAGGATTTGATCTGGTATCTCATACCTATTGTTTATACCTTTTTCAGGAAACCTACTTTCTGGCAGAATCATTGCTCTGTCACTCTGTAGTATTTCACTTGCTGTTCTCTCTATATGGAACACTCTCCTGTGCCCTGTCCTGCTAACCCCCTACTCATTCGTCAGGCCTTAGACCAGGTATTTCCTACAGGTAATACTCACTCACAATCCCCCAGCCCCCAGTTTGGGTTGGGAATGTGAAGAAATGCTTCCCTATCTTCCTCTATTTCAATTAGAGCACTTTATTATACTTGATTGTAATTACCCATTTACCGTATTCTCCATATATTGGTTAGATACTTTTAGCTGCGTGCAAGAGAATACCCGACTAACAGTGGGTTAAACAATATAGACCTATAATTATCCACAGTCGGCAGTTCTAGGATTAGTGCAACAGATCAGTGACACCATCAAATACCCAGGCTCGTTCCATATTTTGGCACCGCACTTCTCAGCATTTTAATTTTTGTTTCTCAGACTTGTTGCCTCCTGCTTGCAAGATGACTGCATCATACAGAAGCATTATGTTGTCCTAGAACTTCCAAAAGAGGGAGGGAAAGTGGTGCAGAGCCCCTCTCTTTTTTTTATCAGAGAAGAAAATATTTTCCTGAAGATCCTCCACAGACCTCTCATTGACCAGAAATTAGACTAGTAGTTCTCCACTCTATCAAACTCAACACCCTCTTCTCAAGACACATTTTTGTAATGTCTCCTTTACTCATCCTGGCATGAAACTCATAGATAATATAACTTACATATATTACAAATATGTGTAATGTAATGTGTAATATTACACATATCACAAATAATCTATATAATGCCCTAACTGTAATATAAAAGTAATTTTTTAGAAATTTATGAGAAAGTATTATAAGTATTTTAATAGTATTTTTAAAGTATTAAAAGTAATTTATTAGAAAATAACATGTATTACAATATGGAGGTACACAGGCACATCTACATTACACAACATGATGTAATCAGATGCTTGCATCTACTTATAATGATTTTACAGAACATAACATAATATTTAACCAAATATAGTCAACACTTTATATTTGACATTTCAAACTAAGCACTAAATACATGTATCATTCATTCAAAAATATATATCAAAAAAAAAATATATATATATCATGGGACTACCCTAGTGGTTCAGTGGTTATGACTCTGCGCTTCCACTGCAGGGGGCACGGGTTTGATCCCTGGTCAGGGAACTAAGATCCTGATGCCATGTGGCAAAAAAAATAAAAATTAAAAAAAAAAAAATATATATATAATAAATGCATTTATATAATAAATTACATATGTGTATATATATCATGAATGACCAGCTTAAATGGAGGCTAATGAAATGTATTGGTGACTCAAATATTATTGGAAGCATTGTCACTGTTGATTTTCTGGAATGAGGAATAATTCTTGGCAAAGTTCCAAGCAAAACAAAATAACAACTTTTCCTCTTTTTACACAATATTAGCATTCCTGGAAAATTCAGAGTGTATTAAAATAATACATAAATTACTTTTACATTTATTTGTAAATGGGATTAAATTCTAGGTTCAGATAAGTATAAACATATATGTTGTTACTGTTCTTCTGTTTGTGTGTGTGTTACCTACCTGAATATCTGGGGAGGTTGATTCTTTGTTGTAAAATTCTGTCCTATGAAATATGGGAATCTCACATTCATTAAATTCTAAAAGTGCTTCCCTCCCATGGTGACAATCAAAAACACCCTCCCGTTTTCTGTCGTGTATGTGTGTGTTTTTTAACAGGTTTCCTGAGATTTAAGTCACCCATTTAAAACACTTTATTTTGTGATAATTTTAGATTTACATGCAGTTATAAGAAGTAATGGGGGCTTCCCTGGTGGCGCAGTTGTTGGGGGTCCACCTGCTGGTGCAGGGGACGCGGGTTCTTGCCCCAGTCCGGGAGGATCCCACGTGCCGTGGAGCGGCTGGGCCCGTGAGCCATGGCGGCTGAGGCTGTGGGTCCGGAGCCTGTGCTCCACGGTGGGGGAGGCCACAAGGGGGAGAGGCCCGCATACCACAAAAAAAAAAAAAAAAAAAAAAAAAAAAAGAAGTAATGGAGGGCTTCCCTGGTGGCGCAGTGTTTAAGAATCCACCTGCCAATGCAGGGGACACGGGTTCGAGCCCTGGTCCAGGAAGATCCCACATGCCGTGGAAAAACTAAGCCCGTGAGCCACAACTACTGAGCCCATGTGCCACAACTACTGAGCCTGCACTCTAGAGCCTGTGCTCTGCAACAAGAGAAGCCACCACAATGAGAAGCCTGCACACAGCAACCAAGAGTAGCCCCCGCTTGCCACAACTATAGAAAGCCCATGCGCAGCACAGCCAAAAATAAATAAAAATAAATTTAAAAAAAAAAAGGAGTAACGGAGATTCCATACAACACTTCACCCAGTCTTCCCCAGTTCTTAAACAGATTTCAGCAGTTTTACAAGCACTATTTTGTTGGGAACATGTGTGTATTTAATTCTATGTGATTTTATCACATGTTTAGATTTCTATGACCACCACCACAGTGAAGATACAGAACATTTCCAAAGATCTCACATGTTGCCCTTTTATAACCACATCCACATTTCTTCTAGGCTATACTCCATCGTCCCCTAACCCGTGGTAACCACCAATCTATTCTCCATTTCTATAATTTGTCATTTCAAGAATGCTATACAAATGGAATCACACTGTATATAACGCTTTGGGATTGGCTTTTTTTCACACACTATCATTCCCTGGGGATCTATCCAGGTTGTTGTATCACTAGGTGTTTCATTTTTATTGCTGGATGTATTCCATGATATGGTTGTACCACAGTTTGTTCAACCATCACTGAAAAACATTTGAGTTGATTTAAGTTTGGGGCTATTATGAATCAAGCTGCTTTGAACATTCATGTACAAGTTTTTGGGTAAACATAAATGTTTACTTCTCTGTAATAAATGCCCAAGAGTGCAGTTGTTGAGTTGTATGGTAGTTGCATATTTAGTGCTTAAAGAAACTACCAAACGGTTCCAAAGTGACTGTGCCATTTTACATTCCCACTAGCAAGATATGAGTGGTCCACTGATCCAGTTTTTCCACATCCTTATCAGCATTTGGTGATGTCACTATTTTTTATGTTAGCCATTCTGATAAGGATGAAGTGATATCTCATTGTGGTTTTAATTCCCAGTTTGCTAATGACTAATGCGATTGAACAGCTTTTTGTGTGGCTATTTTCCATCAGTATATCCACTTTGGTAAAATGTGTGTTATGTTTTTGCCCATTTTCTAATTGGAGTGATTTATTTCTTTCTCCCTTCCTTTCTTTCTTCCTTCCTTCCTTTCTTTCTTTCTCTCCTTCTTTCCTTCTCTCTTTCTTTCTCTCTCTCTTTCTTTCTTTCTTCCTTCCTTCCTCTCTCTATCTCTCTTTCTTTCTTTCTTCCTTTCGTTACTTTTGAGAATTCCTTATACATTCTAGATACTAGTCCTTCGTCAGATATGTGGTTTGCAAGTATTTTCTCCCAATCTGTAGCACACATGGCTTTCCCCCTCACACATTGCTTTCTGCAAAATTGGAGTTTTATCAGCAAGGAAGAAAAGGAAATTCCTGTAATGTTGGCAACACCTAGTATCTGTCATATATCACTGTTCTGTAAACTCCATGAGGGCAGGTGCCATATCTATGTTGTTCCTTGCCAAGTCTCCAACATCTAAACAGTACCTGGCACAGAGTGGGTACTAAATAAACGTTTGTTGAATGGATGAAGTGACTTGTTCAAGGTTGTACAGCTGGCAGAACCAGATTAAAAAGAGAGGCTGGTAATTTGGTTCTCTTTTAAACATTAAAAAAAATATGTAATTCATTTTTATTTAGAAGAGAGACTGAGAACTTCACAGGGGAATGGTAGAGAAGGAGGACCTTCCCTAAAAAGCCAAAAATGACAGTAACTGTCCACGGATCCTTTGCTTTGCCCTTAGGAACTTCATCTCTCAACCACAAGTGAGTTGTATAAGCATTTTTTCCCAATCACATTCGTATTCTCCAAAGAGAAGTTTTCACAATACATTTTTTTCAAGTTACATTTCTAGTTAGATTTTTAACACTCCAGTAATACTTTTGCACCTTTTTAGTTCAGTGTCTTGGACAATATCCAGTCTGGTTCATCTCTTCTTTTTTAATTAAACTTTTTTTTTTTTTTAATTTTTATTTATTTATTTTTGGCTGTGTTGGGTCTTCGTTTCTGTGCGTGGGCTTTCCCTAGTTGCGGTGAGCGGGGGCCACTCCCCATCGCGGTGCACGGGCCTCCCACTATCGCGGCCTCTCCTGTTGTGGAGCACAAGCTCCAGACGCACAGGCTCAGCAGCTGTGGCTCAGGGGCCCAGTTGCTCTGCGGCATGTGGGATCCTCCCAGACCAGGGCTCGAACCCGTGTCCCCCGCATTGGCAGGCAGACCCTCAGCCGCTGCGCCACCAGGGAAGCCCCAATTAAACTTTTTATTTTGGAAAAATACAAGGATAGAGAAAAATTGTGGGAAAATTCTAATAAATTTTCTAATACACTTCACCTAGATTTATTTAATGTTAACCCTTTGCCACATTTGCTTTGTCTCTCTCTCTCTCCCTCTCTCTCTTTACATATTACACAATCCTCATTATTTGCGGGGGGTTATTTATTTATTTTTCAGCTTAATTGATGTACAATTCACATACGACACTGTGTAAGTTTAAGGTGCACAACGTGATGATTTGATAATACATATATGATGTAAAATGACTGCTACGATAAAGTTAGTTAACACATCCATCACCTCACATAGTTACCTTTTTTTCTGGTAGTGAGAACTTTTAAGATTTACTCTCTTAGTGACTTTCAAATACCAATACAGTATTTTTATGTATAATTACCAATCCTCATTATTATTATTTTTTTGCGGTATACGGGCCTCTCACTGTTGTGGCCTCTCCCGTTGCGGAGCACAGGCTCCAGACGCACAGGCTCAGTGGCCATGGCTCACGGGCCCAGCCGCTCTGCGGCATATGGGATCTTCCCGGACTCGGGCACGAACCTGCGTCCCCTGCATCGGCAGGCGGACTCTCAACCACTGCGCCACCAGGGAAGCCCACAATCCTCATTATTTTTTATTCTAGTTTTCTTCCTGAACCACTTAAGAGTAAATTACAGAAACTACAACACTTCAACCCTAAATACATCATGTATCTCCCCAAAACAAGGACCATCTCTTACACAACCACACTATGATGATCAAATTCAGGAAACTTAACATTGCTACAATACTATTATCTAATTTATAATCCGTATTCAAATTTTGCCAATTTTCCCAATATTGCTCTTTCAAGAAACTTTCCCCCCCAATCCAGAATCTAATTCGGGATCAAGTATTCCATTAGATGTCATGTCTCTTTAGTCTCCTATAATCTGGAACAGTTCCTCTACCTTTCATTTTCTTCTCTTTTTTTAATATTTATTTATTTATTTGGCTGCACTGGGTCTTAGTTGTGGTATTCGGGATCTAGTTCCCTGAACAAGGATCAAACCCAGGCCCCCTGCATTGGGAGTGTGGAGTCTTACCCACTGGACCACCAGGGAAGTCCCTGCCTTTCATTTTCTTTTATGACATTGACATTTTTGAAGAATACCTATTGTTTTGCAGCATGTCCTTTAATTTGGGCTTGCCCAGTTGTTTCTCTATGATTAAATTTAGATTATGTGCTTTTGGCGGGGGCACTATATAAGCAACGTTGTGTCCTTTTCAGTGCATCATATCAGGAGGCACCTGATTTTACTTAGTTCACTTTTTGGTAACTAAGCCAACTCTTTTTTTTTTCTTTTGCGGTACGCGGGCCTCTCACTGTTGTGGCCTCTCCCGTTGCGGAGCCCAGGCTCCGGACGCGCAGGCTCAATGGCCATGGCTCACGGGCCCAACCGCTCCGCGGCATGTGGGATCTTCCCAGACCGGGGCACGAACCTGTGTCCCCTGCATCGACAGGCAGACTCTCAACCACTGCGCCACCAGGGAAGCCCTAAGCCAACTCTTAGTGTAAAATCAGGGCAGAGTTTCAAGCCCAAGTCTGTGGGACTCTAGAGCCCATGTTTTCACCCATGCACAGATTTGTGGTTAAACACGGTCTCAGTTACTGTGAGTGGTGGGGTGTAGACTCCCACACTTTTCTAAATCTTCTCAGCAAAGCCTCTCAATAGCTAAGCCCTGAGTGTCCTTCTAACCTACATTTTCATTCTACCCAGAGAAAGCCTATTTAATTATTGATAGTTCCAAAATAAAGGCCATATCTTAAAAAACCAACATCATGATGAATAG
The DNA here is from genome assembly GCF_003031525.2 of Neophocaena asiaeorientalis asiaeorientalis. Classification (NCBI taxonomy): domain Eukaryota; kingdom Metazoa; phylum Chordata; class Mammalia; order Artiodactyla; family Phocoenidae; genus Neophocaena; species Neophocaena asiaeorientalis. The sequence goes on from NW_020174055.1 coordinate 132,651, forward strand.
GAACACCTGCCATTCCTCAGCTCCCCTTGGAAGCCACTGCCGAACCTGATCACAGGTAAAGTAAGAGCAGTTGGCTGCCTGCCCTTGGCATATGAAATCAAAGGGAACCATTGTACACCCAAAGTAGGTGACCACATGTTCTGCCCGTCTAGTCAAATGGAATGCAGTTAAGAGTTTTTTCTTTCCACCAATACGAGTAGACCACACAGTAAAATTTTTAGAAACTCAGTGAAATCCCTGTCTCTTGCCACCAGGTGTGTCAACGCAGACTTGTAGGGTAGAACACTATCCTTGGCATTGTGATAAGATATAAAGGAAAGAGAAAAGACTCTTATTCCTCAGATCCGTATTTCCTTTCCCAAGGGAAAAGACAGAATTACCACCAGTAACATGACATAGGACTTTCAGAAGTAGTGTTATGAGATGAATTGTGCCCCCCTCCAAAACCATATGTTGAAGTCCTAACCCCCAGTATCTCAGAATGTGACCTTATTTGGAAATAGGGTCGTTGAAGATGTAATTAGTTAAGATGATGTCATACTGAAGTGGGGTGGGTCTTATGACTGAGTCCTTATGACTGTGTCTCCTGTGGACACTAAGTGTCTCCTGAGACACTAAGGACTCGTGTCCTTATAAGAGAAAACAGGGACATGGATATACAAAGTGGAGGCAGCCATGTGAAGAGATGGGCACACACACACACACACACACACACACAGGGAGAATAACATGTGAACATGAAGGCAGAGATCAGGGTGATGTGCCTACAAACTAAGGAAAAAGGCCTGGAACAGAATCTCCCCCACAGCCCTCTGAAGGAACCAACCCTATCAACACCTTGTTTTCAGGTTTCCAGCCTCCAAAACTGTGAAACAATAAATTTCTGTTGTTCAAGCCACCCAGTTAGTTGTATTTTGTTATGGTAGCCCCAGGAAACTAACACAAATATCTTCTTGGGATATCCAAGGTGCAGTGAAGCTAGAATAGTAGAATAGTCAGGAGACCTGGGTTTCAGTCCCAACTCAGCCCCAAACACACTGTGTTGTTGTATCAAAATGAATGAATTTATTATCAGGCCTCAGCTGTAAAACTAATTGAAGTAAGTGTTCTTCCAGGTTCAAGAATTATTTTATATAGCCTGTGATTGTATATTTCCAGTTTAGGACAAATGCCCTTTCCTTTGTCCCTCTCACCAAAGAAATCACGGTATCCTATCAAATTAGACTTCCTAAATGTCTCTTGGTTTCATCTCCTCTGCCTCTGCCTTCATTGGGGCTCTGATCATTTCTTACCTGGACCACTGTATTAGGTTGAACCGTATGGAATTGATGACATTTGACCATTTTCTAAAAAAAAAAAAAAAAAATCATGATTTTACATGGTTCCACCTAACAGTCATTTCCTCACTGGTCTCTCCCTAAATGCTTGAGGCGTGCCTCCTCCACCCTCTTGCCACAGCTCCAATCAACCTTTTTATCACCACCAAGGTAGTCTTTCTGAAACGAATCTGATCATGTTTGCTTAAAATCCCTCAAAGTTCTCCCCATTGTCTTCAAGATAAAATCTGAACTTCCCCGAACAGCATTTGAGGCCCTTTGGACCTCATCCTCGCCTATTCTCCATCTTACCTCTTGACACAAGTGCCATTCTTACATAAGCTGTACCCAATCAAAACCAATGCTGTCAATACTTGGATTTCCCCGAAACTAAGCTTTATGTTACCTTAAGCCTTTGCACGTTCACCAGCTAACTTCTAGTTGTACTTCAGAAACAGTAGAGCCTCCTCTTGATGAAGCGTTCCCTGCTTTCACCCACTTCCCACCACCTCTGCCCTGGGCTTCCTCTTTCTTGCCCTCCTAGCCACCTTGCTGTAATTCTTGGTTTATTGTCTGTTCATTCATTAGGCTGTGAACTCCCTGAACACAGGGGCCAAGTTTTAACTCTATCTCCCTATGTCCTAGCACAGGGCTTGGCATATGACAGTTGCTCCAAAAAGTTGCTGAGTAAATGAATGGATGAGTGAACTACTGAATGAATGGAAGAAACCTGATCATGCATATAAGAATTTCCAAATTTGTACAATAGGCGAATTAAACATAAATGATTTGAATTATGAAATGATTTATCTTTGAAAAATAATTTTCTACAGGAAGATTCTGTAAATAGCAAGTTAGCTTAGTGAATTTGAACATTTAAAAATTCGATTGATGGAAACTTAACCCTTGTAAAGTGGTGCCCTGGATACTTCAATTTGTTTCAACCATTACTTAAATATCATTTACTACATTCCAGAATGGGCAGTATTCAACCTGCCCTTGAGGAACTCATTAATAATGTCATTATAAGTGGTAATAAAAATAATAATAGCAGGCTTCCCTGGTGGCGCAGTGGTTGAGAGTCCGCCTGCCGATGCAGGGGACACGGGTTCGTGCCCCGGTCCGGAAAGATCCCACATGCCGCGGAGCGGCTGGGCCCGTGAGCCATGGCCGCTGAGCCTGCGCGTCCGGAGCCTGGGCTCCGCAACGGGAGAGGCCACAACAGTGAGAGGCCCGCGAGCCGAGAAAAAAAAAAAAAAAATAGCTAACACCTGTTAAACGTGTTTAAGTACTTTACATGCATTATCTCATTTAAATCCTCACAACACCCACCCCATAAGGCATTTGTATCTGTTAGGATGTTTTAGCTGCAAGTAAAAGAAACATCCAACTCAAACTGGCTTAAATCCAAGCCACTGCTTATATCCATTGGAGTACTTACATTTTCTCAGAAACATTTAGCTTGCTTGGGCACCATCACAGCTTCACACAGAATCAGAGAAAGGTAGCACTTCCTGAATGGCTCACTTCCCTGGAGAGAGCAGCCCCAGTGACCAACAAACATTTCTCTGATGATCGATCTCAGCTAGGCCATGGGCTAGGGGCTGGGAACACAGAGGAGATTAGGATGGCTCCAGGCTTGTCCCTTAGTCTCACTGAAAGATAAACAGACAATGACCATGTGTCCAAAGAGTCAGAAAATGACTTTACTGGGAAGCAGTAGTGTTTGAACTCAGAAACTTTGTGGTGGACCTTTCCTAGCCAGCACTGTGGACTTTTGATATCAGTTGCCTGTTTCTCCTGCCCAAAGGACTCTGATCTCCTTTCAGGCAATTCAACCCTTCCCCACCCCTCATTCACAGGTCCACCATGGGGCTCAGTATTTAGCCCAGGAATTGGGGTTTAACATAATTAGAAGCAACAAATCACTACAAGAGTTTTGCTGGGCCGTCTGAAAAAGCGAAGATTTCTTTTTTCCTCTAGAAGTTGTGGGGAGTGAGGTTGTGACATCTGGAATTGCTGTAGCCATTTTTGCCACCACAGCGGTGAGCCTGGAGCCATGGGGTCCATTGTGTGGAACCTGAGAATGAAGCCAAGATTCTGGAAAACAGACACAAGAGATAGAGAAATACTGGATTTTTGGTGTCATCCTTTTAGCCTGTGGATCAAGCCTTGCCTGGTCTCCACAAGTACCTCCTCTGGAATTTTTTTTCAGTTATATGAGCCAATACCCACCCACCGACAGGTTGAGCCAATTTGTGTCTTGTTTGTTTGTTTTTGTAACTTGCATTGAAAGATCTGAGAGCTATTTATTAGCTGTGTAGTTTTCTACAAATTACTTCTCTGAGCTGCAGGTTTTTCAATTGTAAAGTGGGAACAATAACAATGATGACTTGGATAACTGTACAAATTAGATGTATGTGAGGGGTTGTATTAGTTCCTAACAGTGGCTGTAACAAATTACCACAAATTTAGTGGCTTAAAACAACACAGTTTTATTATCTTATAGTTCTGGAGACCAGAAGTCTGAAATGGGTCTCACTGGGTTAAAATCAAGGAATCAGCAGGGCTATATTCCTGCTGGAAGCTCTAGGGAAGAATCCATCTTCTTACCTTTTCTGGTTTCTAGAGGCTGCTCTCAACCCTTGGCTCTGGGCTCCCTTTCATCTTCAATGCCAGCAATGGTCTCACTCAGACCTCTGCTTCTGTCATCACATCTCTTCCTCTGACTCTCCTGCCTCCCTCTTTCACTTTTTAAGGAGATTTGTGATTATATTGGGCCAACTGGGTAATCCAGGATAATCTCTCCATCTTAAAGTCAGCTGATTAACAAACTTAATTCCATCTGCAGCCTTAATTCCCTCTTGCCATGTAATGTAACATACCCACAGGTTCCAGGGATTAGGAAGTGGACATCTTGGGAGTGGGGGATAGAGGGTATTATTCTGCTGACCATAGGTGTCTAGCCTGCTGTGGACATATATCCAGCACTCAATGAATTATTTCCATAGTCTTTGAAGCACAGATGACAAACATTTAACCCCACTTGGTGGAATCAAAGATTTCTTAGAGAAGATGATGTCTAAGCTGAGTCCATTCTAAACTAATGTCTGCCATTTATCGAATACCTCAGACACTCTGCCAGACAGTTTGCATAAAGAATTTGTAATCCTCATAATAACCCTGAAGATAAATATTATTATTAACTGTGTTGTACAGATTTAAAAACCGAGGTTCCAGAGATGTGGAAAAATATGATCCCTCATTAGCACTCATTAGTTAGTTGATGGAACTAGGAGTGATCAGTTTTGATGAGTAAAAGAAGAAAAAAACTCCAAAAATCTTGGGGCACAGGCAGGAAAGGCAGGCCCAGAAGGAGCCTCGCAGTATGGTTTCCCAGGTTTCCTTGGGTGCCAGGAGGGATGTTTGGGGAGAGAGAGATGAAGGGTGCAAGAATCCCAAAGGAATTGGGGATGATATGGAGACCATACTCCATTTAATGTACAGATTCCATAAGCACTTTTAAAATGTCAGAGCAGGAAGGGAAAATGAGAAACTGTCCAGTTTAAGGGCCTGCTATTTGAGCACGGGTCTTGCTTGAGTTCCACGGTGAGTTATCCAGTGAGATGAGAGCCAAGCAGGAATGGGAAACCAGATTCTGGGCCCCCAGTCCCGCATCCCTTATGGGAATGCAGGTCAGATGCCCCGGGGTTGGGCATCTTAGAGTCACCTCTCTGGTCTCAGTTCGCTGAGGGCTCTGCCATGCTGCTCTGCACGTGGAGCCCATGGTTTGTGCTCAGAAAACACGGTGAAGTTTGGGAGGTACAGCCTGGTCTGCAATTAGGCTAGTAGCCTCTAGGGGGCAGCAGCATGAGACATTGTCCTTTCGAATGACAGCGACATTAAGGACTGAATGTCCTTGGCACCAGTGGTGAATGAAACGCTGAGGGAGCAATCAGGGAATGAAGTTCCCAATTGTGTCCTCTAACGTGGCAATGAAAACTGATTTTCTTTTTTACACTTAGGACACCCAAATAGCCCTTTCAAAGCAGCCATCCTGCTAGGCTTGATATCTATTCTAAAGGAGTTTGTCCCTGAGCTTCCCTGGTGGCACAGTGGTTAAGAATCCGCCTGCCAATGCAGGGGACACGGGTTCAAGCCCTGGTCCAGGAAAATCTCACATGCCACAAAGCAACAAAACCCATGCACCACAACTACTGAGCCTGTGCTCTACAGCCTGCAAGCCACAACTACTAAGCCCATGTGCCACAATTACTGAAGCCCGTGTGCCTACAGCCCACGCACTGCAACAAAGACCCAATGCAGCAAAAAATAAATTAATGAATTTAAAAAAAGAAAAAGTTTGTCCCCACTCAAAACACTGCAGCAACTCTTCTCTCAGAATAGCCTTCAGAGCCCAGGGCTGGACTAGAAGGGTCGGGCTTGAGGGCAAACACATGTTTGGGGGCTGTTCATCTGAAGCTCATAATGTTAAAATCTGACCTTTCCTCCCCAAATTTCAGGTGCCCTGGGCCTTACTCCCAGAGATGTCTGCTCTTCCCCCACTGATAAGATCACCCTGATCTGAACTACCACCAGATTATCGTAGTGGCCTCCTGACTGACCTCAAAACAACAGCCAGAGGGAGTCTGTCCAGATGGGAGCCAGCTCTTATCATCCTCTGCTCAGAAGTTCACACCGGCTCTCATCTCACTTGGAGAAAAAGCCAAAGTCCTTACCATGACCTCCAAGGCCCTCCGCCATCTGCCCCCTCCTTCTTGACCTCACCTCTTACCCCTCTCCCCCGCTTACTCTACATTAGCCTCACTGGCCTCTTTGCTATTCCTTGAGCACCCAGCACAATCCATTCTCCAGGCCTCTGCACTTGCAGGTCTCTCTGCCTGGAACACTCCTCCCAGACACCCATATGACTTGCCCTTCACTTTCTCTGGGTCCCCGCTCCAATTTGACCTGCTCATCGAGGCCCATCCTGACCACCCAACACAAATGGCAAATCCCAGCATTCCTTATGCTTATTATTCTGCTTTATTCCTCTCTGTAGCACTTATCATGATCTCACATGCTGTACATTTAACTCACTCTTTGTTGTCTATCCCCTACTAGAATGTGGACTCCATGAGGACAGGGATTTGATTGTTTCATTCACTCTTGTATCCCCAGTGCCTAGAATTGGCACATCGTAGGTGTTCAATTCATATTTGTTGAGTGGATACATGAGTCAATTCACCCCATACGCAAGCTCAGAGAGTACTTAATTCGTTTCTCTGAACGCAGAGTGGAGAACATCAGAGACAGGGACCTCTACTGACCTCTGGTCAGATCCATCTCTGTGACCTTAGTTAACTGAGCACTTAAAGTTTCAAATTGGAAAGGTTTTTCCCAGTTGAGAGTATGCCTACGGTGTCAGCAGCAATGATGGTGGGAAATTGTTTAAAAGCAGAAGCCAGACAAGCTGAGACTCCTCAAATCCATGCAGCAGAGAGCCCCATAGCTCTAGGGAAGACTTCTCAGTCCTGGGCCAGAGGTCACAAAATCTCATACTCTCTCTTAGTCTTAGGACCCAGAATACTTTTGTGTGTTTCTAAAGCAAGAAGCTTTGTCTCTGGAAATGGGGTGACTTGGTCCTGACATTCAGAAAGAACTGTAGGGGATCAACATAGTGTTACATGGAAGGAATTGAAGTTTGGCTCCCAGGTACCTGAGCTCTGAGCATGCTGCATCCTTCTCCTACCTTCTCCCTTTCCATGCTCTCACCACTACCCCATATGGGACCTGGATTATCTCTAGCCTGGGTTCCTGTCTGACCTCCTAACTGGCATCCACCTGCACCCCACTGACCAGCTGGGCTTCCAGGAGAATCAACTTTGATTACAGTAATTTTCCTGCTCAAAACCCCTGGTCTCTACACAAAGGCCAAAGTCCAAAGTCTCTAGCCTGATATTTGAGCCCTCTGGTACCTGGCTCAGGACACCTGTTTCCATTCCTGTTAATGTCTCACCTTCCAGGCTCATCTGGCCATCTAACAGGTCCTGAGCTTCCCCACCTCAGCATTTCTGCTTTTGCTATTTTTGCCCCGCCTCCCACTTGTCTCCCATGCCAGAATGCTACCCCCATCCTCCCCGGCTATGCAGACCCACCCAGCACCCTTGTTCTCCCCGAAGTCTTCCCAATCTTCCACATCTCAGTAGGATCACTTCTCTCTCAACATAGATAACATAATTATCTGAGTCTTTTCTGAAGATCTCTTTGCAGACCTAGGAGAAGGGCCCTTTAAGACCAAGCAGTGCTGAGCAGAAAGGTGGTTGGGTTGGAGGGCGCTCGGCAGGGTTGCTGAGGACCCCTTCAGCATCACTGTGTCACTTTGGCCTGATCTCTGGAGGCCCTCCCCCAACCTGCTGGCCTTTGACCTTTTGGAGTCCCACCCTACACATTCCCCTTGCTCCTGGTGTCAAGGACCATTCCTGTCCTTCCTCTGGACTTTGCTTTGCCTGCCCAGCCCCTGCATCTCTTCCCCTCAGTGGAACTCAACCTTTCATAACATAAGCATCTGTCTCCCAGCACTGGATGTGTCTATAGCCCTGAACATTTTCTATTTTCATACAACACAGTCCCCAGACACAAGCCCACTATTATATTTGGTGTTCAAATATCCTAAACTAGAGGAAAAACTGGCTGTACTGATCTTATTTAAAGATGATATTGTCATGCAATGCAGATACAATCTTGGGGATTTTCAAGGGTAATTTTGACTAAAGAGGATCTTTACTTTAAGTCCTGACTTTAGGACCTAGCCCTGTATGAGCTGTGAGTCCAATATGTATAGTTCGTGAGATCATTAGGAATTAAGACTCTGTTTGAACAAATAGCTGCTCTGCATAGGTAGAGACCTTTGTCTTTGTATACTATCTCCTGAGTCCCAGGATGCTTCCCCTCTAGCGGGTGAGCCCACCATTAAGCCTTGGAATCACAGATCTGAGCACTGGGAGGGAGGTGGGGGCTGGCACGAGGATATAACTGTCTTCTAGCCCTCTTTTTTTTTGGGGGGGGGGTGGAGTGGCATGTGGGACCTTAGTTCCTGACCAGGGATTGAACCCGTGGCCCCTGCAGTGGAAGTGCAGACTCTTATCCACCGGACCACCAGGGAAGTCCCTCTAGCCCTAGCCCTTTTTGTTAGATGAAGCAACTGAGGCCCAGAGAGAGAGAGAAAAGGGGAGGTGAGATCCAGCTTTCCAGTGATTCCTGGGGCACAACTCTTTCCTCTGAGCCTCACCAGTTGTCCCTGGAAAGAATAAGAAAGAAGTCAGGATCGGGAGAGCCTGTGTTTATCATGGGAAGCATCAAACTGCACTAAGTTGAAGGCTTTCTTTGGTTCAGCCCCAAGTCATACATCTTAGGAACAGTTCTCAGTCAGTGTGTGCTCCTGCAACAGGACCTAATGGGCCTCCCTTCTGCTTCATAATGAATAAACACCAAATTTATGGAAGGTACTAAACTTTCCCAGTAACTCTCATCTTAGATATAGCTTACACTGGGGCATTTGCCTGAAAAATTGCCAACATAAGAATGGGCCTGGAGATGTTTGCAGGCTTATGCAGTAATTGAAGGGTTAAGTTTCCATGGCAAATTCTGAGAATTCTAAATTCTGTTGCTCTTTTAGGAAGTATCTTCATGTTGCATAAAAATATAACTACATGTTGACTGAATACCAAAGAGTTGGGAATCACAGGACTAATATTTATTGAGCACTTACTGTATGTCAGGTGCTTTTGACATTTCACGCTTTGCAAAAACCCATTAAAACAGACATTACAATTGCCCACTTTGCTCAAGAGGAAACTGAAGCTCGGAGAGGGTAAGTGACTTGTCTAAGGCCACACCGACGACATGAAGCGGTCAGGATTTGAAACCAGTTTAGCCTAACTCAGAGGAAAGAAGTTTTCCAAATCCCATAGTGTTTCCTTTTGGAAAAATAATATGGATCCCTGGACACTGGGTATATATGGTCTAGACTCCCAGCAAATGCAGGAATTCCTTCCGGAACCCATCAGAGTTTCAGAGAGAGAAAGTGGAGCAGGTAGACAGGGCCAGATGTTCGTACTCATGGATTTTGTCTCTAATCAGCTGTAATTTTGACTCTAACTTGGACAACCCAAGTTCATCTGTCTCTGGAGGCTGAATTATCCTCCTCTCTAAGATCTCTCCCAGCCCTAAAAGTCAGTGATTCTGTAGTACATACTGTGGACTGGCTCACATGATTCCTTTCTGAACTGTAGAGGCTAAACCACTAATGACTACATTTCCAAGGCTCCTCTGCAGGTCAGGATCTGGTTGTGATTCATATTCTGCTGGTCAAATGCATCTGTGTGAGACTCTGTTTCAGAACTGAATTATGTGGAGAAGGAGGTGGAGCATGGACATCTGTTTTGCTGGCACAGGACGGGGTAGACTTGGCATGATTCTGGGGTGAGCAGGTGAGGACAGTCCTGAATGTCACATAATAACAACTCCCTTGGTAGCTCAGATCTGCAGTGTAGTTTTGTGAATTGTTCCTGTAAACTCGCCCTAGACAGAGTCCCAGTGATTTGTTAGGCACTATGTATCTCTTTGTATCGGCTAGGGCTCTATAACAGAGGACAGAGTCCATTCTAGTTCATTTAAGCAGAAAATGATTCACTACAGGGTATGAAAGGGCTTAGAGTTGATGGCAGAGCTGTAGACATGACTCTAGGCTGAAGTCACGTGAATGACTCTCAGAGGGGCCAAGAGAGCTGCTACCTCGTCTGTGATCAGGACGCCATTGGTTCCAGCACCACAGGGATGCTGCCACAGTCCAGAAGCCTCTATGGTTATCAAACTGTCACAGTCAGGACGCCACCATGATCAGAAACCACAACCACTGCTGCAGCTCCACCACCGAGTCACACTGTGCCTGTTAGTCTACACCAGGGAATGCCTTGTGCTCTGCTTCCCAGTACTCGTAAAGCTAGTGATTGGACACTGGAATTTCTGCAAGGGCCACTGAAAAAATCAGTAGACCCAGTAGAATTGTAGCTTCCTCCTCACCTCTACCTTCTGTGCCAGCCCATCTGCCAGCCTGGGAAACACAGACTAGCTTTCCGGCCTTGCCATTAGAGGAAGGCACACATGAAGGCGGAAGGGAGTTGACATTAAGCACAGTCCACCTGTATAAACTCTTTTCTGTTAAAACTCCAGTCCACTGGAGCACATTTGGATGTCTACAAACCAAGAACCCTTGTCAAACAGGCTCTGTCTCTGGCGACAGGGCACTGACTACGAGACGCCCATTGAATATGCAAGTATGTCTATGAAAACGTTTTCTATGTTGGGCTGAAACCTGTGCTTCTCTGTCTCACCTGTGCCAGTTTTGCTTTCTGGCACCAAACAGAATGAATCAGTTCCTGTGTCCATGTCCAGAGATATAAGGATGGTGACGATGATGCTCCCCAAACTGCACAGTGGCACTGAAAAGCCTGGTTTTCAAATGGAAAACTGTCGAGGAGAGCAAAGCACCAAAGCAAAGGCAGAGAGATGGCCCGGCATGAAAAAGATGGCAGGGCTAACCACCAAGAGAATATATTCATGGTGGCTCAGCAAAGGCATAGCTACTGTCATTTGGCAACTCCCAGTCTACCGAGAGGCTGTAGAAACTAATTAATTCAGAATGTATTATATACAGTATGCTAAATTGGTCACCAGAGGGAGTCTAGATATAATAGGACTTTTGGCTAAAACCATCATTATAACAGTTAGTATCCGGAGAGCTTTTTCCTCCTTCTTTCATCCAAAGTGCTCCAAGAACCTTGCTATCATTGGTCTCATTAATGAACTAGTGCCTCAGTGAGCTAGGCAGGTGGCCACTCTCATTATCCCACTTTTTAAAGAAGGGCACCTAGAGGTCAAGTGACTTTTTTTTAACATCATGCTAATTAAAACCTTCTGTAGCTGTTATTTACAAGTTCATGGGCTCCTTAAAAGCTTTGTTAATGATTTTAAAAGCCTAATTCACTCACTCACTGCTTTGGCACTCTCACTGAGTCAAAAATGAAAAGAAAAGAAAAGAGGCAGTTTTCCCCTCATTTTGGTTATGTATGAAGGCCAAAGAATTTGGTAAAATAAATTAATGAATTTGGTAAAATAAATTAACTGCCTCTGGTGCCAAATGTGTTTATTTATTTTATTTATTTATTTTTTTGCGGTACGTGGGCCTCTCAGTGTTGTGGCCTCTCCCGTTGTGGAGCACAGGCTCCGGACGCGCAGGCTCACGGGCCCAGCCGCTCCGCGGCATGTGGGATCTTCCCGGACCAGGGCACGAACCTGTGCCTCCTGCATCGGCAGGCGGACTCTCAACAACTGCGCCACCAGGGAAGCCCCCAAATGTATTTATTCGTAATACTTCTTGGTTGCCTATGTTGATAAATATTATAGGTTATATAGAGACCGAGAACTTGACCCCGAAGAAACACAGTCTAGCTGGGAAGGGCTGTATGTGTGAGCCACTTCTGCCTGGGGTGATGTGGAAATGCTTCAGAAAGAGATGGCAAAGGACAGGAAAAACAGCACAAAACAAAGCAGTGGACATTTACCCCTTGCCCTGGGAGCATTCTGAGGAAGTGACCAAGGAGTTCTGGATGCCCTGGCCCTTCTCCTGGCTCCTGCTCTGCCTCCTGGTCTTCCCACGGATTCTGGTGCAGTTCAATAGCTTTCTAGTAAATTCCGTTTTGACTTAAGCTCACCTGAGTCTCTGGCTGATAAAGAATACTTTCTGGGCAGAAGCAGTGAGTGAACAATGTCCTGGAGAAAGGAAAGACCAGGCCTTTCAGGGAGGGATGGAACAGAAGATTTGCAATGACAAGGTTTGAACCACTAAATCTTCTTTCTATACTAGATCCTTGCCCAGATGGTACAAGTACCAAACACATATTTTATTTATTTATTTAATTTAATTAATTAATTTATTTATTTTTGGCTGCATTGGGTGTTCGTTGTTGTGCTGGGGCTTTCTCTAGTTGTGGCGAGCAGGGGCTACTATTCATTGTGGTGCGTGGGCTTCTCATTGGCGTGGCTTCTCTTGTGGAGCATGGGCTCTAGGCATGCAGGTTTCAGTAGTTGTAGCACCACGCCACCTTCAGTAGTTGTGGCTCACAGGCTTAGATGCTCCGCAGCATGTGGGATCTTCCCGGACCAGGGCTCGAACCCGTGTCCCCTGCATTGGCAGGCGGAATCTCAACCACTGTGCCACCAGGGAAGCCCAAGCGCATATTTTAGAAGTGTAATGCTGACATGTAAAATGTCACCATAGGAGGAAGCTGGGTGGAGGGTACATAGGACCTCTGTATTATTTTTGCAAATTTCTGCAAGATTATAATTATTTTAAAATAAAAGGGCTGTTTGTTTGTTTCTAAAGCACATTGCTTTTGATATGACGGAGACAGGGTCTGAATTTCCACCTCCTCTGCTAAGGTGTGTGGTTGGGGAGGTTCCACAGTCAGACAAAGGAAGAAGCCGGCACCAGAGGTGTAAGCCAAACCGAAACCACACGGGGGAGCTGGCTGGGGGCCCTGTCAGGAAGTGGAGGAAATCCAGGCGCCTAAGGCAAGGATCAAGCCAACTCAGTGTACCAGGCATTCAGGACCAGGGGGAGGGAGGGAGGGCAGAACAGGTTGGAGCTTTGGGCTAAGACATGAGCCATTGCTTCTTGGGTCCGTCACTGTCTGAAATATGCTCTTCCAAGTTGCTGGGGTGTGATGCAGGGGAGTGTTGGCCACAACTACAAAAAAGGCAACAGAGGGGTGAAGAGAAAAAGATAGGAAGAGGGATACACGGATAAACTGGAGAAGAGAAAAACCTTCACTGCTTGCTTGCCAGACACTAGACACTGAGCCAGGTCCTCCTGTGGATTTCATTTAATCCTCACGTCAACTCTTCATGGAAGGTGGTACCATCTTCAGTGAGTAGATGGAGAAAAGCAACTCAAAGTGACTTGTGTTAGACCACACAGCTAGTACGTAGCAGAGCAGGGACGAATGGACAGGTCTGCCAGATTCCAAGCCCTCCCAGAGTGGTCCCCTTGTGACCAGGAGCTGCTCCCCGGCCCCAGCCCCAGCCCCCTCTGCAACTCAAGTGACACAGAACTGTTTCCCCTCAAGGTAGTAACAACGCCCATCCCCTCACTCACACCCCAACAAGTTCTAAGTGAAGCTCCCTCTGCCCACTCCGTGCTCGAGTGTGGGTGGCGTGTTTTATACCAAAGGAGCCCAGGTTGTTACCGCACTGGCGGAGGGGCCCTCTGCAACAAGCTACCACTAGTTCAACTGCTGCACCCAACAGCATGGACATTACTGATTTTGCTGACTCTCGCCAACTTGCCCTCCTCGGACTTTGCATTGGATGACCCCACTTCCCCACACCCTTTGATACCCGTCTGTTTCCAGGAATTTTGATCTTTACCAATTTCAGGGTAGTTATGTTTTAATTAGCTTTATTGAGGTATGATTTACGTATGATACTCAGGGTAGTTTTGATTCACACTTCCCCCTTTAACAAGTGAGACTCCTGTCTCTTCATATGCTTAAGTGATGGGGAGTGTTTTAAGGTCCTTCAAGTAAAAAGAGTCCTGTCCTGCTAGGTATCTTACCTTAACCCAAATTCCCCGTTTTTGTGGGGCAATAACACTTCCTCTCTATCCCCATTAAAGTGCCGGCAGTTGTCACTTGGGTCTTTTCTAGTTTTAAGCCCAAGACAGCATGAGTGCCCTGTACATTATCCCGTCTGATGCTCACAGTTCTGTGAAGTGGTTATTATTTGCATTTCAGGGACGAGGAAGCAGAGGAGACACAGTGAGCCAGTGGCAATGCTGGGTTTAAATTCAGGTCCGTTTGAATCCATAGCCCAGACTCTTCTGACTCTCTCACTCTGATAATTGGACTTGGAGTCAGACCACCAGGACTGACATCCCAGTTCAGCCTTAAGTTGCTGTGAGACACTGAGAAAATCTCGTCCCCTCTCTAGGCCTCTATGCAAAGAGTGGTTGCAGTTGCCAACTTCCATGACCTGAGTGGGAGAATGGGGCAGGAAATAATCCAAGACTGTCTAGACCCCAATCTTTTCATTGCTTATCAGAGTGAGTGAGTCACAAAGCCGAGGAAAAGCAAAACTTCTGCTCCTGCAATGCCAACAGCAGAACTTCTTGATGCATTCAGCTCTGAACCCTGGGGACGGGTGGGTGAGGGGGGAGAAAATCCATATTTCAAGCATTTATCCATTTATCCAACACACCGCAAGGCAGCCCAGCCTTGTCAAGAGGCTCTTCTTGTCCCAGGAACCAATTACAAAGGCAGGTGGAAGTAGTTATCCTTGTTGAGAGAAACAGGGCACAGGAACTTGCTCAGAGGCCCTGAAAGATGATGAGAATGAAAACCAGATTCCACAGGGTTATGGGAGCGAGTAAACGAGAGCTGCCATTTAATTTTAGAAACTGGGGTAGCGGGGGGAAGGCACACATTTTAAAGGAGGGGAGAATGAGGCATAGACAGTCAAGCGTCTTGCTCAAGGTCACACAAGCTTTAAGAACACGGGTCTCTCGATCCCCGGTGCAATGCTTACCATCTCCCCACACCCGCTGCAAACAGCCAATCTTCTCTTCCATCAGCACACAGGGAGACTTGGGAAGGCCTGTACTGCTGGAGAGGAGACACAGTTTGGAATTAAGTCTTGGTGATGCTAATAGGATACATCTGCTAGGCTTCACAATTGGGTTTTTATTATTTGCACATTGGTAATGCCGTTGTATAATTACCTTTGGATGTTTGGTTACAATGACTCTGTGTTTTGCTCCGCAATTTGCTGGAATCTGTAGAGACAGAAGTTTACTATAAGGGAGAAAATAAATGAAAAATTCTAAAGATGTGGTTCAGCCTAGGACCACATGATTTTTATCCAAAGCTTGTAAAACATCTCCATCCTTTTAAGCCCCTCTCAGCTGTGCAGCACATGAACTTTTCTTCCTTAGGGAAGCCTGGAGACTAGCAGTCTCTGAAATGTGGTGCTCCATGTTGATCACAGTTCTGGTTGTATTCTACCATTGGACTGGGCAGGGGAGCTATGCTGGGGAAGGTCTGGTGGTGCTAAGAAACGGGGGTAGGGAAGGAGAAATAGCAGCGTGAAGACCAGCCCACAGGTTGCTGAGCATTGGGTCAGCTACCTTCTGTTTTTACTATCCATGCGTTAGGTTGCTAACACCTGGAAAATAAGACTGTAGTTCTGAACCAGGATTCAAAGGTTGAGCCCCAAGGCTTTGGAGTCCTAGCTCTGCTTATCAGCTGTTGACCTTGGACAAGTTATTTCACTTCTGAGTCTCAGTTTATTCACTAGCAAAATATGAACAATAATAGTACATACAGTATAGAGCTGGTAAGAGGATTAAATGAGGTAATATATACAGTCTGATTAGCACATTATAAGGACTCAGTAAACGACAGTATGATTATTACACATTTCATCAAGTCTATGATGTCATAAATTGTAAGATGCACCATTATTTTATGTACCACTAGAAAAAGAACATTACCTAGTAAACTATGGCACAAGGTTTTCTCATGTAGAATTTTTAAACATGTCCTTATTAAAAAATCTCATTTATTTAGACATGGGTGTTTGATAATATATCACTTTTGTACATACATAAGAAGAAATATGTAAGCAATGATAATATATCACTTTTGTACATACATAAGACATATGTAAGCAAAATGAATTCCCTTCAGAAGAGTGCAAATCTTGGGTCACTTTTTGATTCAGCATCACTAATGACCATATTTTCACATAATATTGTCCTCTGAGCCATCAATAGTGAGTGATGCACCATTTCTTTCTTTTTTTTAAAAGTTTATTTATTTATTTTGGGCTGCGTTGGGTCTTTGTCACTATGTGCGGGCTTTCTCTAGTTGCGGCGAGCGGGGGCTGCTCTTCGTTGCGGTGTACCGGCTTCTCATTGCGGTGGCTTCTTTTGTTGCTGAGCACGGGCTCTAGGCGTGTGGGGTTCAGTAGTTGAGGCATGTGGTCTCAGTAGTTGTGGCTCGCGGGCTCTAGAGAACAGGCTCAGTAGTTGTGGCACACAACCACTAGTTGTTCCGCAGCATGTGGGATCTTCCCGTACCAGGGCTCGAGCCCGAGTCCCCTGCACTGGCAGGCAGATTCCTAACCACTGTGCCACCAGGGAAGCCCGATGCACCATTTCTTAAAAGGGGGGTCTTCTCTGCTGTCTCCAGAATTTCCTTCCAAGTTTTATGCACGTGTGCAGACAGTGACAGCTCTGTGTGATGGCCACCTGCCAACCATGATTGTATGATACACCCTGAGTACAGAGAGGTCAAAGTGTGGGGAAAGTGTGCATTTAAGAATTCATAACTTGTGAAGTATATTGTGAAATATTTGTAACTATTGAAGCTTGAAGTTTGTGAGTGGCTTCCTTAAAAAATATTACCATGTTCAATGTTACTATTCTCCATGGCAGAGTTACTACTACTATTATTACTATTACATTCTCGAAGTGACATTCACTGACATAAATTATTAATGTATTTAAGGGACTTCCCTGGTGGGGCAGTGGTTAAGAATCCACCTGTCAATGCAGGGGACACAGGTTCGAGCCCTGGTCTGGGGAGATCCTGCATGCCATGGAGCAACTAAGCCCATGCACCACAACTACTGAGCCTGTGCTCTAGAGCCCGCAAGCCACAACTAGTGAAGCCTGTGTGCCTAGAAGCTTGTGCTCTACAACGAGAAGCCACCACAATGAGAAGCCCGCACACCGCAACGAAGAGTAGCCCCTGCTTGCCGCAACTAGAGAAAGCCCACACGCAGCAACGAAGACCCAACACAGCCAAAAATTAAATAAATTTATTTTTAAAATTATTAATGTATTTAAGTATTAATACATTTAATTCTCACAACAACCCTATGAAGTAGATACAATTATTATGCTCTTTTTACAGATGAGGAAACTGAAGCACAGAGAGGTGAAGTAACTCATCTGAGGTCACACAGCTAGTCTTTCTAGAGACTTTGTTCTTAACCGCTACACCAGGGTTTCTCAACTCCGACACCATGGGCATTGGACCAGATGAATCTTTACTGTAGGGGGGCTATCCTGTGCCTTGTAGGCTGTTTAGCAGCATCCCTGGCCTCTTCCCTCTGGATACCAGTAGTACACTCCCACACACCCAGGTCTAATGACCAAAAATGTCTCTAGACATTGCCAAATATCCCCTGCGGGGGGAAGTCACTCCATCTGAGAGCCACTGCATTATGCCTGGCCCCTTTGGGCGGCCACTGAGAAAGCCAGACCCCAGGCCCTGCTGCAGATCCCAGGTTCTGTTTCATTCAAGCCCGGAAATGATGGGAGAACCCAAGATTCTGGGCATACGGCCAGTCAGCCTCAGGTGGAACCAGGTGGGCCTGTGGAGCGTCAGTTGCTGTGGAGTGCCAGAGGCAGAGCAAGTGGTCGAGGGTTCAGGAGACAGGGGAAGTCAAGAGAATCTGAGATTCATCAGATGCAACTGACATGATAGCTTTACAGAGAAAGTGAAGTTCCCTTCGTCCTTCAGAACATCCCACTCCTTTCTCCCTTTTCAGGGAAAACAACTGTCATGTATGTGGTATGTTCCTATCAGTCTGTTTCTTTCTCTTTTACATTTATAAATTTGTATACACCTATGATAAATATGTAGTACTGATTTTTCTATTTGAGAATTTATATAAATAGAATTAAAATTTTGTATCAAACAGTAATTTTCTGTTTTCACTTAACAATATATTTTTGGGATCTATCCCAAATGATACATATAGATTTAATTCATTCCTTTTAACTGCTGTGAAATATTCCATTATGTGACTATACCGTATTTTGCTTAGTCTCTCTCCTATTGATGGACATTTGAGCTGTTTTCAGTTTTCCATGAATACCAACATCCTGTAGTGACTATCCTTGGAGGTGTTTCCTGTGTACATGCTGAACTCCTCTCTGGAACATCCTTAAAGATGGAATTGCAGGCTTATAGGGAATACAGTCGAAAATACATGTTTTCTTTTATTAGGTGCAGCCAAGTTTTTCTCTATTGGGTCTATATCAATTTATACTCTCACTAGCAATGTATAAAAGTTAACCTTTCCCACCAACACTTGGGGCGGCCATTCTTTACCATTTTTGCTGATCTGAGGGAGTCTATTCCCATTGGGGGTGGGTCAAGCATGTGGATAAACATCGTCCATCATGTGCATCTCAAAGGGAAAAAAGGTTGTGAGTCACTCAGTCTGTGAAAATAATCATGTCTGACCGCAAACACCATACTGAGGTTTAAAAGTTGAAGAATTGCTTAACAACTCCTCAGAGCAACTCACCTTAGGCAGTGAAACACAAACTACTCTTAAAACAAAGCAGTCATCGAATTAACTGCCGTGCTGGACTTCATATACGTGGTCTGATCTGCCCAGTGAGTCCCTGTGGCTATTCTTTGGCGATGGAATAACATTGAACCTGGAGGTCCGCCCTCCATTCCACAGAGCTCTGCACATGGGCAGGTGTGAAATGAGGGGCAGTACCTCTGGTACCTCCTCTCTCATCCCACCCCCACTGTTTGACCAAGATTGGTGGGGCAGACGGATGATGGCCCGCAGCTCAGTCCACCACAGGATAGGACAGGATTGGCCCAGAAATACTGCTTTAGGAAGTGAGGTCATCCTGGTTTGGAGTCTGTCTGTACTGAGACCACCTCCTGCCCCAGGCCTTTCAGACCTTCCTTGCTCACCTGCTCCCTCCCAGTCCTGTATCTCATTCCCTCCAGAGTCACAGTTTTTAGGGTATTAAGAAAATACAGCAGGAAGCCAAGGAATCGGATCTGAATTCCACTTCTGCCCATCACCCTGTGTCCAGGGGACTGTGTCTGTACAATGGAGAGGATCCCTTTCCTTGGGACCTCTCAGGGTTAGCGTGAGGAGAGCCACGGGTGACAGGTTAAGTGTGGGGGAGAAGTTGGTTTAGCAGAGGAGGCTCCAGCTGGGCTGTTCAGTGATCTGGGCTCTACCACTTAACCAGCTAACTTCAGGAAGCCTCTTCTGTTCTCTGGGCCTCAGTTTCCCCAGCTATGAAATTAGAACATTGGGCTAGGTCAGCACTTCCACAACTGTATTCCACAGAATGCTCTACATGCTCCATGGAAAAGGGGTTCCTGTCTACTAAGTCTGGGACATACTGAATGCCATAACTACCCTAGAAATCACATTGGAAGGCAGCGTTTAAAGGTTCAGAGATATCTGGCAGGAAAGAAACTTGATGGTTCCCAAACACCTCTGGCTTTGGAACACTTTTCCTGTTGAATGAATAAAAATATTTTAACATCTCTGAAATTACGGATGTCTCACAATTGATGTATCGTAAGAGACTTTGAAATACAGTTTAATAAATAATAGCTACTGGGTATCAGCTAAATGCTAGCACTCGCTAAGTTTTTCACATGTAGTATTTTATTTAATATTCCCAGTAATCCTGTAAATTAGGGACTATTATTATTCCCACTTTGCAAATGAGAAAACCGAGTCACAGGGAGATAGATAAAGAAACTCACTCAGGATCGTACACCTAATAAATAGCGGAGCTGGGACTTAAGCTCTGATGACCCTGAACTCTTTTTTTTTTTTTTAAGATTTTTTTTTTTGAAGTGGACCATTTTTAAAGTCTTTATTGAATTTGTTACAATATTGCTTCTGTCTTATGTTTTGATTTTTTTGGCCACGAGGCATGTGGGATCTTAGCTCCCCGACCAGGGATCGAACCTGCACCCCCTGCATTAGAAGGTGAAGTCTTAACCACTGGACCGCCAGGGAAGTCCCCTGATCCTGAACTCTTAAACACAGGTAACACTGACCTTTGGAATTGGATCTGTGATGCAGTGACCATGAAGGACATAAGGCACGGTCATCAAAGGCCTTGAAAGGACCACATTCCATGAGAAAGAGCAGAATCATAAACAAGCAGACGCTGTTTTTGTGCCAGTATCAGGAGAGAGGAAGCTGGTCCAGGAATGCCCTTGAGTTACTGCGAGGAGCGGAGGGGAGTGGGGCTAGCACTGAGAGGGATCCAGATCTGGTCTTTCAGCAAATAATTTTATAATGTGGCTTTGCAGGGCAGAGCGATCAGGCACCTGGTCAACCTAATAATACGGATTGTGCCCTAGACTTGCGTTCTACTCTGAACCCTGTGAACCGTTTCCCACACTGGCAGGTCTTAAATCACACCTGCGAGGGAGGTGGGCAGGATTATGATCCGCACCAGATAAGGTTGCTGAGGCCCAAGGAAAGTGAAACTCAGAAATGCTTTCTTGCATCTCTTTCTCACTGGTGTCTGCAGGGGCCATCAATTCTCCAGACTGCAACATACAGAAAACAAAAGCAGGCACAACTTCACCCTGGGAAGGCGGATTTCTAGGACAATGTGTTTCTAAAGAAGGCATGCACTCCTCTCCCTCTGTCTCTTCCTCCCTCCCTCCCCTCATCTTTCTTTCTTTCCTTCCTCCCTCCCTCCCTCCCTTCCTCCCTCTCTCTCTCTCTCTCTCCCTCCCTCCCCCTCCCTTGTGTCCCTCTAGAACCCGGTGCTCCCTCTGGGTTCCTAACATCCTGCTCCCCAAAGACAATCTGAAACATCCCTGTTGAGGTGTCTCTGACTTATATCAGCTGTGTCCCTCACGTGAGTGGGATTTGCATCATTACAAGGGAGGGAGGCATTTATAACCAGGCATGTTTCTCAAACTGTAATGTGCATATCAATCCTGGGGGATCTTGTTAAAATGCAGAGTCTGAGTTTGTAAGTCTGGGTCCTGCATAACAAGCTTCCAAATGGATGCTGAAGCTGCTGGCCGTAGGACCACGCTCTGAGTACCAGAGACAGTGGTTTGGTGGAGAAGCTGGAGTCAGGATGTCTGGCCACCTTTCCATCCAGCTGACTTTTGGAAAGCTACTTAACTTCTCCTAGTCTCAATTTCCCCATCGGTAGAGTAGTAAATCCTAATAGTATTTAGTAAATGCCTAATTATTAGTGAAAACCCAAAATAGTGCCATCTACTTAATGGAATTGTTAAAAGGATTAAGTGCAAAAAGTAGGCACATAGTACTTAACCCAGAGCCTGGCACAGAGTAAACTCTCACTAAATAATAATTAGCAGCTATTATTAATGGGTATGGAAAGGCTAGTCTGATAGAATCAGGCACCAGGAAGCCAGCAGGGAGATGGGAGAGAAAGGGATTATTTCTGGTGTCATGAGGATAAAGCCATTCAAATTCTGGCTTAGAGCCATCAGAGGCAAGGTCCTCTCCTATAATTCATCACCACTGCTGCCCTGCTGGTTTCCCTGGAAAGAATGAGAACCCGGGTCACCATGGGCAGACAGGATGACAGGTCATGGGTCCAGCCTCCTGTCTCAGCAGCTTTGTCTTCCCAGGAGTGTCCCTGCGGGTCTTTCACTTGCTTGCAGCCACCCTCAGCTGCTTCTCCTTAAATCATCTCCACATCACAGAGGACTGGGAGCCTGCCTGCATTTCGAGGGCCCCAGCTGTCTCCTGTGGAACATCAATATTCCCATCAGGCTGTTTGTAATGTCGGCTTTGCAATCTGCTTTCTGCACAATGTCTAGGTGGGGCATGTTTGCAGGCTTAGTGAAGCCATTATTCTTCTCGGTGACATTTTCTGGGAGTAGCATGGATTCATGAAGAGATGAGGACAGTCCTTGCTTATGACGGGATCTATGTGGCCCACTTGTCATCTGCATCTATTTGTCCTAGAGACCCATCCATACTCAGACCAAAGAATCCCAGGGCTGGAGCTCAGGTGTCAAACTGTATGGTACATGTGAACCCCCTAGGGATCTTGTTAAACTGTGGAGTCTGATTCAGTAGTTCTGGGGCCAGGCCTGAGATTCGGCATTTCTAACAAGCTTACGGGTGACCTGATGATGTTGGTCCGTGGACCACACTGTGTGTAGCCAAGTGGTTCTCAAGCTTTAACATGCATCCGAATCACCTGTAGGTTGGTGTAAAACACATGTTGCTGGGCCCCACTCCCAGATTTTCTGATTCTGTAGATCTAGGGTGGGACCTGATAATTTGCATTCCTAAGAAGTTCTCAGGTGACCCTAATGCTACAGATTCAGGACTGCACTTTGAGAACCATTGTTCTAGTTTCCCAATTTTTTCATTATCTTTATTAGTATTCTTTGAGTTCTGTGACTTTTCCTAGAGGTCTGCGGTCCTAATTGCTTGCGAAAATTCAGTGCTGCTGAGGGCCTTTAGTCTGTCATATGCAGAGCTGGCAATGCCCCAAACTTGGCCAATGACACCCTTGCATTCGTATGACTCTGTCTTGAACTGGTTGTCTTGACTTGCCTTACACTCTGCAAGCTTGCTGGCCTCATTTTCCCACTGACAACTTCTCCTGGCCCTTTTTTTTTAAGTTAAGCATTTTCTCTGTTTTTTTTAAATTTATTTATTTTATTTTTGGCCGCGTTGGGTCTTCGTTGTTGCACGTGGGCTTTTCTCTGGTTGGGGTGAGCGGGGGCTACTATTCTTTGCAGTGCGCGGGCTTCTCATTGCCATGGCTTCTCGTTGCGGAGCACGGGGTCTAGACGTGGAGGCTTTAGTGGTTGTGGCCCGTGGGCTCCATAGTTGTGGCTTGCGGGCTCTAGAGCGCAGGCTCAGTAGTTGTGACGCAAGGGCTTAGTTGTTCCGTGGCATGGGGGATCTTCCCAGACCAGGGCTCGAACCCGTGTCCCCTGCGTTGGCAGGCGGATTCTTAACCACTGCGCCACCAAAAAGCCCTCTCCTGGTCCTTTTGACCTGAGCCCTACCAACAGCACCTCTAGCCTTGGTCTTTGTATCAATGGTCTGCCACCCCCAGACTTCCTGCCCTGGCTGCCCTGGGCAAGCAATCCACTCCTATCTGCACCCCGCCCACTGCCCTGGGGTATCCCCCTCTTTTCCTGGCTCCTCTAAGGATGCCAGGCAGCTGCCAGGGGCCTGACATGCGAGGCTCTGCCCAAGGCAAGAAGAAATCATGGAGCTAATTAAACCAACATGGACACACTGCAGTGGAACTCAGGAGCCTGCCCTCTCCCACCCCCTCTGACCAGAGCCTCACAGAGCTGGAATGAGTTAGTTGACCTTCTCAATTGATGTAGTTAATTATGTGGTTGTGCAATGCTTTGCTTAACAGGACTGGTTTCTGGGCCTGGCCCAAGGCTAGGCTGGACTCTGGTGGGCTTCCATGTCCCCAGCCCTGCCTGCTCCCTTGACCCTCACCCTGGCCAGTGCCCTCTAGATACTCAGGCTGGTATTATCTTGTTGCCAGCATCCCTGAACTCCTCTGCCTCCGCAGAGGAACCTGAGGACGATTCCTGTGACCTTTCCCTGAAGCTCCATCTCTGTGAAGCTTTCAGTTTTACGAGCTGGCCTTTCTTGGCTGGAGAATCTGTGTTGCTGTGTTTGTAGTCAGAGCAGAGAAAAGCTGCCCAGAGAGGTTATGTGACCACCTGGGGTCTTGGTAACCTCTTAATACCTCTGCGATTAAGAATCTCTGGCCTCACGCATGGCACAGGGATATCGGCTCGGGGCTTTGTGACCTCCTGGAGGGGTGGGATAGGGAGGGTGCGAGGGAGGGAGACGCAAGAGGGAAGAGATATACTTATGTATATATATAACTGATTCACTTTGTTATAAAGCAGAAACTAACACACCATTGTAAAGCAATTATACCCCAATAAAGATGGTAAAAAAAAAAAAAAAGAATCTCTGGCCTCACGCATGGCACAGGGATATCGGCTCGGGGCTTTGTGACCTCCTGGAGGGGTGGGATAGGGAGGGTGCGAGGGAGGGAGACGCAAGAGGGAAGAGATATACTTATGTATATATATAACTGATTCACTTTGTTATAAAGCAGAAACTAACACACCATTGTAAAGCAATTATACCCCAATAAAGATGTTAAAAAAAAAAAAAAAGAATCTCTGGCCTCAAAGGTGCCATTTTCTCTCTCTTCCTAGCTATAGTTCCCAAAGTTCTTCCTAACCTTGTATGACAGCTTGTGCCTCAACTGTACCAGGTGATCTTCCCTGAGCCTAGCACACTGGAAGGGCAAATGCTTGGGGTCAGATTGGCCTGGGTTCGAATCACATCTTCACTACTTTCCACCTGTATGACCTTGGGCAAGTGACTTAACCTCTTTGAGCCATAGTTGCGTCATCTGTAAAATAAAGAACACGAGTCCCACCACCTACTAGGAGTCTAGGGAGGAAGTGAGAGTATGTGGTAAAGTACCTGGCACAGTGACCAGCATACAGGGTTGTCACTGGTCCCCCCCCAACCCAACCCTAGCACCCATCAAGGGGCTGGGCTTCCAGTAGCTCAGCTCCTCAGACAAGGAATGAGTGGGTAGGATCCCAGCCTGGCTTGGTTGCCTCTTGGCTCTAAACTGGGTGAGGATGGCCAGGTGGGCTAACAGCACCAGGACAGGGGCCTGAGACCGAGGCGTGGCTGAGCCCCTCCCAGCCTGTATGATGCCAGGCAACCCACCTTCCTTCTCTCTGTCTTGATGGTCTCATCTGTAAATGAGGCAGTTTTGACTGCAAAACCCAAGTTCTCTCCAGCTCCCTGATTTTAAAACAGGTACTCAATAAACGCATCTGGGCCATAGATGGGACTTGCACGAGATGTGGAGTTGCTAGGGCGCATTCTGGGCCCTCCTCAAGCCTCGCCTCTTGGAGAACGCTGAAAACCAAGACCCAATCCCTCTTCCCCTGGGCTCACCCTACAGTGTCCCCGCCTCCATCACAGAATTCTCAAGCCCTGCCCTGCTGAACTGTGCTGTTACGGAGTCTGTGATTTGCATCTTTCTCATCTAAGTGCAGCTTCCTGGTGAGCCCAACATCCATCGAGCCACATGTGGGAGAGCGATGAAAGGTTCCAGGACCTGTAGGTGGTCCCTCCCCAGTGGGCTTGTAATCACTTCCCAGATTCCAGAGGCTCGTTATGTGAAATCCAAGCTGGAAGCCCCAGCCGGGGTTTGCCTCTCCTATCTCAGCTGTCAGCGGGTGCTTGAATTGTTTAGATTTGTGCTGGGGGGAGACAGGAGGACCAAGGCCCAGGAAGGTCTGTTTGCAACCCCCCTCATCCTTTCCCTGTTGATGTTGGCCCCGTTGGAGTCTGCCCGAGAGCCGTGGTCCCGCCCTTTGGGTGCACCTGCTGCGGACCTGCCAGCCCTGCTGGGCTTGGGGGCAGAGCATTTGACTTGGGCCTGACCCTCCCATCGCGGGTGTGTGGGGTGTGGGGCAAAGCATCGGGAAAGAGCTGACAGCACAGTCACAGTACCAGAATTGAACTTGAAATGGGTCTGGACCTCGTTCTACCATTCCTTCCATTTTTCCTTTCATAAGGAGGGCTAAATGCCTCTTACAAACCCAGAGGCAGGTACTGTGGGGGGCTTCGAAGAATTACCACACACAAATCCTGCCCATAAGGAAAGAACAATCTAGAAAGGGGTCAGAGAGAGTCATCCCTCCGTTCATTCTTTCATGTTCTGGGTCAGTAATCTGTCACCAAGTCCCTCTCCTTCTCTAGAGCTCTCAGGTAGAAATGGATGTTTGGGGGCGGATGTGGAAGGACTGAAGCTGAAGAGAGTCTGTTTTCATACTTGTACTCCCTTCCTGCGGGCTGGTGCAGATGGGAGATACTGAGATGGGAAGTACAGCCCCTTCCTGGGGTTGCACAAGGCCTAGTCATTACACAAACAACTATAACACAAGGCTGACTCCGGGAAGTGCCTTCATGAGGCAGAGAAAGAGAACCTGGAGTTCCCAGGAGGGAAGGGTCACACCCAACGAGGGCACCCAGGAAGGCTTTGAGGTGTGCCTGAAAGGATGAGGGGTTTCTACAGCTAGAGATGGAAAGGAGTGAATGACAGGTACTCGCAATGTGTGAGAAACCCACAGGAAGGCTGGAAAAAGCAGGATGTGCAAGTTCACTAGAAATTAACTAGGAGAGATTCCCCTTCTCTTTTTAATGGCTGTGTGGTCTTGGACAAGTCACCTAACCTCTCTGGGCTTTATTGCTTTGTGTACACAATACAGAGAAGGCAGAGAGCTCCTGTGAGGCCCTTTCATCTCATCTTTCTTTCATAAAGCCATGAATAAGACCGACAAAGTCCCTGCCCTCATTGGGTGGAGAGAAAGAATAAACAATAAATAGGAGAGATGGTGCTAAATGCCTTGGAGAACAATAAATTAGGGAAGGGCGTGGAGAATGGGGAGGGGTGGGCTAACAGTTTGAAATAGGATGCTTACAGAAAGCCGCACTGATAAGATGACAATTGATCAAAGATCTGAAGGTGAAGGAGCCAACCATGTGGATATCTGGGGAAAGAGCTATCAGAACAGAAGGAACAGCTAGTGCAAAGGCCCTGGGGTGGTCACAAGCTTGGTGTGTTCAAGGCCCCATAAGGAGGACAGTAAAGCTAGAAAGGAAAGGAAGAGCTGTAGGTTTCCATAGAAACTGGCTCTAGAAGGATGTGTATAGCTGGTCCTCTCTGCCAGGGGTAAGTACCATTGTGTAATCAGAATCAGCTTGATAGGGCTGGTTAGCAAGAAACACTCTGCAATGCTGGCATCAGCAGCTGGCAGAGTGCCCAGTGCACCTGGGAACAATCATTGGCTGGACCAAGTGGCTGTGCTGAGAACATGCTTCCTGACACACTGACTGTAGGGATGCTCAAGTGCTCCCACCTTTGACTTAAAGGGCTCTGCAGCTCTGTTTGGAGTGTATAGAGGTACAGTGTGTTCCCGTAGCAGCAGGCCTCCAGCACTAACACCACTATTCCTACAACCAGGCACTAGCCCTGAGCAGAAGCCTCAGTAAGGTGACAACACATGTGGGGAGAAAACAGTTGACATCTTTGTTGGGCCCTGTTTCCCCAACCCCCAACATTTCCTTCCACCTCTTGGCCCTTCCCCTTTCCACCAGTCAAAGGATTCCTTCCCCGCTCCTTGTTGGAAGAGATGACATAGCAGAACCCCCAAAACAGTCTTTTTGGCTATGAGTCACAAACTCAAGCCAAATATTGCTGAGGTCCTGGCAATATTTATGGCACTAAGACATGAGGATGAGTGAGGAGAAACAAGTTTATGGTTGGGAGGTGGGAGGGGAGGCAGAGGAATATGAGGACTGTGGATACTGGAGGCTGGGTGATGGCATTGAATGGGGTCTGTGCTCTGCCCTCTCCTAGATCAAGTGCCCGGTGTGGAACGGGGGCAGAAGGGGTGGCTGTGGGGTGTGTCCAGGCCAGCTGGGGTCGGAGAGAGTCTTCCCCAAGCTCTCTGCGTCCAGCTTGCTGCTGGTACCACATTTAGTCCTGTGTAATTAAAAATGGCCTGGATGGGGTCCTGGGAATGCAGAGAGGCCAGGCCACTGGGCATGGGGGAGGATAACAATGTCAAACCCCCATATAAAGAGGAGTAAATATTCATTATATATAGCATTTATTCTAAAGCACTTCACATGCATTAACACGTTTAGTCCTCACAACAATCCAGTAAGGTAGGTACTATTATTATCTCCATTTCACAGATAAGGAAACTGGGAGGATAAGTAACTCAGCTAAGGTCCCAGGGCCAGTAAAAGAGACGAATAGGTTTTACACCCAGGCAGTCTGGCTCTGGCATCTGTTCCTTTAACCACTCCACTATATTGCTAAGATCAGGCTGCCTTGCTGGATGATGCCCACGTGGATCCTTCACCACACGGAGGATCAGGTTCCGTACCGAACCACCCACTCCCCTCCCCGCACCCCTGGTTCCCCATCAACCTCCCTAAAGCTTAGGCACAATCCAAATAAAACAGAGAGGGAAACTTCCAAATTGACTGAGATTGAATTTCTACCACCTGCTAGAAGGGGGCTCACCAGTCAAATTTAGTTCTGTTATAGATTAATAAAGTGTTTGTGGACTAACATTCATTCCCATTCCAATAACCACCTAGTACCGGCGTGCTACTCCCTGTTGTTGCTGCTTCTCCTGCCACTGTCACCACCATTAGGCCGCCTGCCATGGAGCAGGAAAGGGTGCCACCACACCTAGGGTAAGAACAAAGATATACCTATTACTGGGAATACGGCTTCCTCTTCCCCGGTCAAGGGTTTCTCATTCTTAGGTTAAGCCATTCCAAGTGGGTTGGGTTGAGGCACTTCTCTTGTCTCCAGCAGAAAGCTCCCTCCGATTGGCTGGAGGCATCAATCACCCCACTCACTCATCCAATTATGCCTGCAGTCATGAGGGTATGCCTACCCTCATCTGGAAAGAATGAAGGCAGCAAAGCACTATGGTCGCCTAATGCAAACCATTTGTGTAGTCAGAAGGAAAATGGGATGTGATTCACATGGACTTTCCATCTTCTTTTTCAAGAAGCCAGTATGGAAAGGGCAGGGCATTTTGCAGAGAAGGGACATTTCTGGTCAGGCTGGATTCATTCTCCGTAACCATCCCTGGACTTCTTTGGGAAGCTGGGTCTGATTCATTCTCGGTTCCTTGCAGATGAGCTAGGTGTGTGTGTAAGAGGTCAGGGGTTTTAGAAATTCCAAGTGGGCAAGTTTGACATCATCTTAACTTCTTACAGGTCATAGGCCAAGATGCAATAATGTCTTTGATACACCAAAGAACACTGAAAGGAAACTTTTAACAGTTATCATCCCGTTTTAATACATTGTAAGCTCCTTGAGGGCAGGCATGTTTATAATCGGCTTGACGTCCAAGACCTAGCATAGGGCGCTAGGAGGTAGATGCAGAGTTTTATCTCAACACCCTTTCCAGTCTCTCTTCCCTCCATGTGTCCTCTGACTCACTGATCCTTGGACAGCCAAGTACTCTTCTGCCACAGGACCTTTGTACATATCTTCCCTAAGCCTAGAGTGTCCTTCCCCGCCACCCCTCACTTGCCTAGTTAACTTGTATAACTTCTGAGCTCTCAGTTCAGCCACCACATCCTCAGAGAAGTCAGCCTCCCTGACTAGGTCAGTTTACCCAAGACAGATTCTCATTGCAGGCTGTTGCTCTCCTTGTTGCATCTGCCACAGTTGTCATTTTATGCTTTTTCATGTGCCTGTTTGATGAGTGTCTGTCTCCCTCTCCACACAATCAAGTCTATGAGGACAGGGGCTGTGTCACCATCATCTCCCCCACTGTCTTGCCTAGCACCTGGCACTTAGTAAGTATGGAATGGGTAGGTCAACCTTCACCGAGCACATGGTCCTGTGTACCAAATGCTGAATAACCCCGAAAAATAGGTATTACCCTTCCTTTACAGAGAAGTAAACTGAGACCCAGAGAGGAAAGGAGAATTGCTCAAAATCCCATGCTTTGTAAGGGCCAGAGGCGGGCTTTGAATCCAGTTCTTCTGATTCAGGCACCAGCATTCTTTCTGCTACATCTCTACTGGTTGGTTGAAAGATTAACCCGACTATTTGGGTTGGATGGCCTCAGCCTTGCTTGTGAATCTATAGACATAAGGCTGCAGTTCCCATGCAAATTAGCAGAGTCCTTGCCCAAGGAAGGAGGCTGCTTGGGTTCAGTTCCAGGCCAGTCTTTCACTGCTTAGCTGGGGACAACAGTTCCCCAGGCAGACAGCAAGGCTGCCCCATTCTCTGGTCCTTTCCAGCCCTGCTGGGCCATGAACTCTGAGGGTGGTGAGGCAGGCATTTCTGGGGCCCCGAGTTATGCGCCTCTTGGGGTGATTGCTACAGCTGGCCACATGTTCACCAAATGCACTTTGGGCAATTGCCCCAGGTCTTGGTTCACAGAATTGCTGGGAAAATGACAGCTCTGGGTCCACATGAAAGGCATTCTTGGAAAATCTCTCCGCCCTCCCTCATTCCCCTGCTGGAGAATTTTGTGCTGTGAATTACTGCAGCAACTGGCGGCCCAGATCGGTTTGAGTGGTGGGGGCTGGGTCTCATTGCTTTATTGCTCCAATGTGTGTGGAATCAACTCAGTTCTCTGACATTCTCTTCTCCCCTCCTCTTCGTGGAATGAAGATGCTCAGAGAAGTGGAAGCAGTAGACAAAGGGCCTCAGTTTCTTTGCAGTTTGTGCTGTAAACTCCCCTCCACGTTCCAGACCCTCTAGCAAATAAAGAAGGGAAGGGAGGTGGGGTGGGGCAGGTTATAAGCCTTCCCTCTGCACTGAATCACTGCTCCACGTCTCCCAGAAGTGACGGCCACGGTCATGACTGACAAGATGCACCTATAGTGGTGGGCCTGGCCGTGAGGAAGAGGAAAAATGCAGTGTAAGACCGAGGACTTCATCTGGACAGGATGATACCTGTGCTTATGCATTTGATCTCAGGTAGATTTTGGTCTGCCCTTGGCCACTCTGGGGGTGTCAGGGAATGTCACATATCACACTTTGGGGGTTATATTTCCAACTCCTTCAGCTCTGGAGAGCACTGCTGTCCAATTGGGCTTCCTGCAATGATGGAAATGTTCAACATCTGTGTTGTCCAGGATGGTAGCACCTGGCCACATGTGGCCGTTGAGCCCTTGAAATATGGCTAGTGTGACCGAGGAACTAAATTTTGAATTGCATTTAATTTTAATTAGTTTTAATTTAAATAGCCACACATGACTAGTGGCTATCATATTGGAGAGGGCATTTCCAGGGTTTTGCTGTTCGACGTGCGTTCCAGTGACCATCAACATCTGCATCACCTGAGAGCTCATTAGACCTAAGCCCCACCCAGACCTATTGAATCAGACTTGCATTGTAACAAGATCCCAGGTGATGCATATTTACAATTGAGAAGCATTTCTCTGGAGCACAGTCAAGAACAAAGGAGGTTTTAGAAAAGAAAGAAAGGAAAAAGGCTAGTGGACGGAAAGAACAGCTATCATGAAGTCTTTGTGTCTTTCACGTAGAATTCTCAGCTCTCATTTGGGGGGTCTTGATGCTTACTTAGGAGTCCATTCTAACATCGTTGGCTGCGGGATTTTTTTTTTTTCCAGCCTGCAGTAGATTGGAATCAGCAGTAGATAGAAGCAGCTAGAGGCACCATGGGAGCATCTTTGCCGCCTCTAATGCCACATGTTAAATCAGCACAAAGTGCCCTGAGAATGTAAGAGTCACGATGACCAGTGCCGTTTGGGAAGGTGAAATCTGGGGCATCTCTCTAAGACCACACTGGAGTCTCTTTGCTAGAATTCTGCAAGCCAGGGCTGCATTTCAGAATTTCATTTTTAAGTACATGTTAGTGTCTGCTGTAATGAAACACATGCTGTAGACCGATGAAATTGAATGTTGAAGCTAAATAATAAAATCTTTTATTTATGGGCAAATTTTGCATCTCCCTGTGGGGAGATAAGTTAGTGTAGAAGTCTTTCCCACTTCTGGGTCTGATGTGAAGCCAGCTTGTTTCCCCTTGACATCACAGGGGAAATATGGGGAGAGAGGGAGAGGAAGGGTGGGGGAGAGGAGGCTTTACATTTACAAGCCTGTAGTACAACGCAGCAAGGTGCAGATTCTACTGGGTTTGTGGGTGTGAGGACAGTGGAGGAAGGAGTTAAATAGGACTACCTTTCTGACCTCTGCCGACTCTCTGGTGGGACTGTTGGGGAGGGTTGCGCTGGAGAATTTTTTTAACTCTAAAGAGACCACAGATGATCTGACAGTGCTCGGAAGGGCTCCCAGCCCCTACAGACCCTACCCTTCACTGATAAGCTTGCTCTTTCATTTTAGGAGTCAATCAGCAAACATGGATTGAGCTCCTTCCATGTGCCAGGCACTGTTGTTGAGGGATTAAAAAGTATGAAACAAATCACAGACCCCGTCCTCAAGGAGTTTGCATTCCAGTGGGGCATAGACATGTACACAAGTAATTTCAGGAACTGAGAAGGGTTGTAAAGAAGAAGAAAACAAGTCGAGAGGTGTGACAGTGGTCAGAGAGGGCTTCCTGGAGGAAGTGACATTTGAGTTGTGTCCTTAGAAGTAGTGAGAAAAGGCAGCCCCTGAAGGTCTGAGAGAAAGGCATTCCATGGAGAATGACAGGGGACGGGTGTGGAGGGTTGGTGGTGGTGGGGAGTAGGGTGGATCATGCTAGGCCACAGTAAAGTGATGGGATTTTATTCTAAGCAAAACAGGAAACCATTAGAAGGCTTGTGTCTCAAGCAGAGGAGTGATATTTTCCAACTCACTCTGGCTGCCGTGTGGAGGAAGGACTGTAGCTTTGGGGGGAAGAGCAGAAGCAGGGAGAACAGGGAAGAGGCTCTTGTGTTCCAGATGACAGAAAATGGGGACTTGGGTTGGGGGGGTCATAATGGAGGTGTAAGAAGAGGCTGGATTCAAGATATATCCTGAATAGGGGGCAGACAGGTCTTCCGGTGAATTGGATGCTTGTGGGAAGGTCAAGCTCAGTTGTCTGAGCA
The DNA here is from genome assembly GCF_003031525.2 of Neophocaena asiaeorientalis asiaeorientalis. Classification (NCBI taxonomy): domain Eukaryota; kingdom Metazoa; phylum Chordata; class Mammalia; order Artiodactyla; family Phocoenidae; genus Neophocaena; species Neophocaena asiaeorientalis. Next base: position 165,503 of record NW_020174055.1, read on the forward strand.
AATGGGTGAATGATGCCATCACTTCCTGAAAGGAAACTATTTGGAGCAGGAAATCAGTATTTCTCTAAGTCAGAGATGCCATTCAGATATGCAAGGGGATTAATATTTAGGAGTCTGGAGCTCCAGATCTTGGGCTGGAGATTTTTAAAATGTGGTTGTTGTCAGCATATAGAAAAGATATGGAGCTACAGGGTCACCTGAGAGCAGAGAATGCCTAGGGAGGGATAAGATTAAAGACTGAGACTCAGGGCATACCACCCCTTAGAGAATGAAAAGAGATGGAGGAGTTAGTGAAGGAGACTGGGAAAAAATGGCCAGAGAGAGGAGGAAAATACAGTAGAAATGGTGGACCATGTCAAATGCTGCTGAGAACTTGAGTAAGACAGAGACAGAGAACTGTCTCTGGCCTGAGAGAGGTCACTGGTGTGGGTGGAGATAAAAGGAGATTCAGAATGGATTGAGGTATTTACTTCTATATGGAATGAGAAACAAGGACTATCAGTTGCCTCTGGGGAGGGAAACTGGGTTGCTGGCAGCAGCGGAAAGGGATAACCTTCCTTTTCACTATCTCATTTTGTGGTTTTTTTTATACGCTGTTACAAGCACCTATTCAAAATGCCCCAATGGGTTGAGGAAAGAATGGGCAGTGGGCTTCCCTGTTGGCGCAGTGGTTGAGAGTCCGCCTGCCGATGCAGGGGACACGGGTTCGTGCCCCGGTCCGGGAAGATCCCACATGCCGCGGAGCGGCTAAGCTCGTGAGCCACGGCCGCTGAGCCTGCGCGTCCGGAGCCTGTGCTCCACAACGGGAGAGGCCACAACAGTGAGATGCCCGCGTACCGCAAAAAAAAAAAAAAAAAAAAAAAAAAGAATGTGCAGTAAAACAAGAGGGGGGTATCAAATAGAGACAACACTCGGGAGATGTTTTCCTGTGAAAAGGATGAGAGAAATGGGTTGCTGTGGCATCAGGAAAGGTTTCTTTAAAGGATGTTTATACATTGATGAGAGTGGCCGGGCAGAGAGGGGGAAATGGGTAATACAGGAAGGGGAGGGGATGGCTGCAGGAGCAAGATCCTGAAAGAGGCCACAGAGATAGGATGGAATCCAGAGCGAGGGGTGAGTGGGGGGTAGGGACTGCCATTAGACTGACAGTTCATCTCACGTAACAGAAAGGAAGGTGGGGTGTAGGCTTAAGTACAGTGGGATGGTGAATAGATGGTGGGATGATGAGACCATCAGTTAAGTGTGACTGGGTGTGGGAGAAGATATTGGAGATTCAAGAAGAGTGTCTGAAATGGTTATTCTAGGGAGTGGAAAAGTAAATTCCCTAGGGCAGCTGTGATAGGTTTGTTTAGCAGTACTGAGTGCCCACTTGAAGGCTGGGGTCATAAAATCGAAGTGCAGTAGTCGAGGGGAGGGTGTCTCTGAGAGCAAGGGGTGGAGTTACTTCCTTTTCATTTGGGTCCCTCTGCATCTGGAGGTCTGCCTTGATTCTTCTTTGGCAGAGAAGTCTTTCGTCTGTGCTCTTTTGGCTCCTTGGATACTTATTGGTGGTGAGGGACTGTCAGAAAGTGGGGTGGCATGGAAACACATGAGTGGGACAGAGGTGGCATTACCAGGCATTTAGAAGCACACCTGGCAGCAAAGGACTGCCTAGTTCTTGGAAGAGCTGTTGGTGATGGGGCAGTGGGATATATTGGTAATGGGACGGATGTGTGGATTTGGGGTGCTGGCTGTGAACATTGGCACTGGGTTGGTAATGATGGCATATGGGCAAAGGGATATTGGCATTGGGCTGTTGGCACCGAGGTGTTAAAGGGCCAAGGATTGGTATGAATGCCCTGAGCGACACCAAGAAGGGCTGCCATTGTGAGGTACAACCCAAATTGTGCAAATGAAGCGATCAGAATGAAGCTAAATCTATAGAGACAGAATCGCTTAGCAGTTGCCTGGGGCTAGAGGTGGGAATAGAGACTAACTGTAAGTGGGCACAGGGATCTTATACATGTTCTAAAACTGGATTAAAGTGGTACTTATACAACTCATTAAATCTACTAAATATCATTGAATTGTATACTTGAAATGGATGAGTGTTACAATATGTAAATTATACCTAAATAAAGTGGAAAAAAAAAAAGAGAATGACCTAGCATCATGCCAGGCACATAGCAGGTCCTCAATAAATAATGACTCCTAGAGAAATGGAAGTAAAAACAAAAATCAACAAATGGGACCAATGAAACTTCAAAGCTTTTGCACAGCAAAGGAAACCATAAACAAAATGAAAAGACAACCCTCAGAATGGGGAAAATATGTGCAAATGAAGCAACAGACAAAGGATTAATCTCCAAAATTTACAAGCAGCTCATGCAGCTCAATATCAAAAAAACACACAACCCAATCCAAAAATGGGCAGAGACCTAAATAGACATTTCTCCAAAGAAGATATACAAATTGCCAACAAACACATGAAAGGATGCTCAGCATCACTAATCATGAGAGAAATGCAAATCAAAACTACAACGAGGTATCACCTCACACCAGTCAGAATGGCCATCATCAAAAAATCTACAGACAATAAATGCTGGAGAGGGTGTGGAGAAAAGGGAACCCTCTTGCACTGCTGGTGGGGATGTAAATTGATACAGCCACTATGGAGAACAGTATGGAGGTTCCTTAAAAAACTAAAAATAGAAGTACCATACAACCCAGCAATCGCACTACTGGGCATATACTCAGAGAAAACCATAATTCAAAAAGAGTCATGTACCACAATGTTCATTGCAGCTCTATTTACAATAGCCAGGACATGGAAGCAACCTAAGTGTGCATCGACAGATGAATAGATAAAGAAGATGTGGCACATATTTATACAATGGACTATTACTCAGCCATAAAGAGAAACGAAATTGAGTCATTTGTTGAGATGTGGGTGGATCTAAAGACTGTCATACAGAGTGAACTAAATTAGAAAGAGAAAAACAAATATCGTATATTAATGCATGTATGTGGAACCTAGAAAAATGGTACAGATGAACCAGTTTGCAGGGCAGAAGTTGAGACACAGATGTAGAGAACAAATGTATAGACACCAAGGGGGGAAAACCGCGGTGGGGTAGGGATGGTGGTGTGCTGAATTGGGCGATTGGGATGGACATGTATACACTGATATGTATAAAATTGATGACTAATAAGAACCTGCAGTATAAACAAACAAACAGACAGACAAAAAAACAACTAATACTGAACTTACTTTGGGTTATTTGTATGGAAATATGTTAATATAAATGTTTCAGACATTACATGAAATTTCTGAAAATCTTATATGTTCTAGTATAATGTTATAAGTCATAATTCTAGTTATTACTTTAAAATGTATATCTCGGAAATAACTAAATTTCCTTGTCAGCTGCATTATTATGAACTTTCATCAAATCTTTAACCATGGTCATTTTTAAGTGTTTTGTCATCTACAGACAGTTCTGGGTGTACTCTGATACTTTTGCAAAAATGTTCCTGTGAAAGGGTTTCATCATCGAGGAATTCATGGAAAAGACTCTGACAAGTACAGGTTTCTGATAACTGACTATAGTGCTGAACTGAACGAATAAGCATTTTCAGAACTCTAATGGAAAACTGATGAACTCATGAAAGTGTTAACAAAAGATCAAGATGAAAAAAAATTAATTACGTGGAACTGAGTGAACTGATGAGGATGATTACAATTTTTGTGACTTTCTGTTTGAATTAAAAAAAAAAAATCCCACAAGGACTCAGAGGCAAAAAATATACAAATCAATTTTCACTGCAAAGTAAAGGAGCTGTTACAGTGGAGGATTACTGGACTGAATGTCAATATTATGACATAGAAAAATATATACATATATGTGTCATCTTGGGCATGTTACTTAACTTCTTGTCTCATATGTAAAATGGGATAGTAGTAGTATTGTTGGGAAATTATGTGAGATAGTATATGTAATGTAGAGCACTTAGAATGGTATATGGTTCAACCAAAGACTATATGTTTTTGCTTTCTTCATGGTATTTTATTGTATATATGCAATATAATTAATTTAGCTAGTTTCCCATTGATCAATGTATAGCATTTTCAATTCCTCTGCTATTCCAGTGTTGTTGTCAATATCCTTACATATCCATTACCACCGGCAAAAAAAAAAAAAAAAAAGATACTATTTACCATTTAGTGTTACAATCTTCAATTCGCTTTCCTCACTGCCATGCCCTAGATATTGGTTTGTAGAAATGCAATGACACAGGATAGCTCTTTTTGTAGCAGAATATCTTGCAGCTGTTGCTTACTGTAAAAAAATGTCTCTCAAACTTACTTCTGCTGACATTTACAGACCAGGTGCATCTTCTGACATACACCCAGAATTTGATGACGTACCTTCAAAATACAAAGAAAATAGTACTTCAGAGTTTACGTTTTGTGGTGGTATGAATGAACACATGTCTAACAATGAGTAATAAAATCAAAGATTAAAAACTTATTTTTATGATAAAGTAAATACACATGGTTAAGCTAAGTTTTAAAATATTATAATTTATTTTTTAATACGAGTAATAACTTTATCCTGACATATTTCTTTGGTAAAAATGTGATCAAGTGTATTCTATTGGAAAGAAGCAAAAATAGACCATATTTACTGTCTAAATTATATAATAATTTAATGATATTTAGCATCTAAAAAAAAAAAAGAGAAACTAAATTGAGTTATTTGTAGTGAGGTGGATGGACCTAGAGTCTGTCATACAGAATGAAGTAAGTCAGAAAGAGAAAAACAAATACCACATGCTAACACATATATATGGAATCTAAAAAAGAAAAAAAAAGGTTCTGAAGAACCTAGGGACAGGACAGGAATAAAGACGCAGACGTAGAGAATGGACTTGAGGAGACGGGGAAGGCGAAGGGTAAGCTGGGACGAAGTGAGAGAGTGGCATGGACATATATACACTACCAAATGTAAAACAGCTAGCTAGTGGGAAGCAGCTGCATAGCACAGGGAGGTCAGCTCGGTGCTTTGTGACCATCTAGAGGGGTGGGATAAGGAGGGTAGGAGGGAGACGCAAGAGGGAGGAGATATGGGGATGTATGTATATGTATAGCTGATTCACTTTGTTATACAGCAGAAACTAACACACCATTGTAAAGCAATGACACTCCAATAAAGATGTTAAAAAAAACCAACCATATATTTTTAAATAAATAAATAAACAATGACTGAATGAATAAGCAATCTCTTCACAAACAAGGAGGGATACCAAAAGACTGGCCTCATTTTTTTTTATAATGAGCATGTATAACGCTTACAATCAGAAGAAAATGGAGTGTTTTTAAAGTGGTGGTGGCCCTTGGTGCTCTGCCTCAGTCCTCTATTCTCATACAAGATGCCCTTCCTGTGCTGAGACCTTCACACCTGGGTTTCTACTAGCACCTGTCAGCTGTCGGCGCACACAGTACCCAGCCGGGCCTCTGCTCCTGAGATCCTATGTTCCCAGGAACCATGTTTCAAACATACCCACCATCTTCAACCCTCCCACCCCCCACCTGCTCCTTTTCTTCTTCCCCACCTCGCTGACTAACCTCTCCCTCCACCCTGTGGTCGAGCCAGCATCCTGGAGGCCTCCTGGACTCCCCCCAGCACGTCCAACCCACCGCCATGCCCTGACCTCCATCTCACGCCCCACTCCCCTCCCCACTGCCACCCTTGGTCTGGGGCCCCCGCTGTCCCATCCTTTCTCCCTGCACCTGCCTCAGCTGCCTCTGCCGCTATTCCTGCCTCGGCCAAGCCCTCCTCCACACTTCAACCGGAGTGAACATCCCAAAGTGTAAATATGGTCACCTGACACTCAAACTTCTCTGATCCTCAAAGTCCGCAGGATAAAGTCCAAATTCCACTGAAGGGCCATTTCAGGGTTCTCCACCTACCTCCCCGCTCTATTTACCACGCTTCAGATGCTCCCCTGCACGGAACGCCTCCAGGCCTTTGTGTCTGTGTTACCTCTGCCTGGAACTCCCTTTCCCTCTCCCACTGGAAAACCACCCATTCTGCAGGGGTTCAGCTCTGGGAACCTTCTGCAGCCCATTCGAATGGAGGCGTGATTCTCTCCTCTGGGCTCCCTATCGCTGTGCACCCTTGTATATGTACCCCCGAACCCCCTCCAACTGTGAGCCATGTCGAGGGCAGGAGCCCTGCCTCATACCTGTGTAGCCTCAGCACCTGGTACTGGGCCTGGCACAGAGTTGAATCCCAATTTCCTGGGAACCTGCATTAGCTGCCCACGGCCAGGCTGCCCAGTGGCTGTGAAAAGGAGAGCACGGTAGCACCTTGGAGGGGGCCTGGGCTGGACCCTGTAGGGCCCTCCTTGTTCTTGGCCATGTCCCCACAGGGCCCGGCCATAGTGGTGCTCAATAACCAGTCGTTGAAGGGACAGAGGTTTGCAGGCATGAATAAAACAAACCCCCGTGGCTGGAAAAACCCAGAGATTGTCTGGCCCAACCTGTACCATCCACGTGTGTCCCAACATTTCACGAAGGAAGAAGCTGAAGTCCCCCGTGGGGCAGGGACTTGCTCAAGGACGAACAGTGGCCTCTTTCCCCACAAAAAGCCTAAAACCCAGGCGTCCTTCAGGTCTAAGATGGTTTCCTCTCCAAAATTTATAAAAGTGAAGAAGGCTTCCAGGAGCAGGTAGGGCTTGTTACTAGCGCTCTCCACCATGCCTGAGCTCGTACTGTGTGCCAGCTTGGTGCTGGCTGTCTTCATACATCAACTCACTTAATCCCACATGAGCCCTGCAGGGGAGGCACTATCGTTACCCCCAATTTACAGCTGAGGCACTATCGTTACCCCCACTTTACAGCTGAGGAATTGAAGACTCAGGCAGCTGAAGTTGGCAAGAAAGTGCTGGAGACAGAATTTGAATCCTGATTTATCTGCCCCCAAGACTGGTATTCTCAGAAACCACACCCTCAGGCACTGGAAAGGAGTGCCTGAGGAGTGGGGTTGACTGAGCAGTGTGTCCTATGTGAGGGAAAAGGCCCAGCAGGGTGATGGCCCCTCGAAGACCTGGCCCCTGGCCCCCGGCTCCTGGGGGCAGAGTTGGGAGCAGGTAGCACTTAGGACCCGGGAGAAGAGGCCTCCCTTTCTGAAGTGCTAATTGCACAGGGTGCAGGCCCTTCTCCACTGTGGCCTCTGATGATCTTAAAACTGGGGTGGATTTCCAGGGGCTTGAACCGGAAGGACTTCCATTTGGGTGCAGAAAAGATAGATGCCAAATGAGAAGTCAGGTCATGCCCAGAGCTGACACCTCCAAACCATGACATTTAAAACCTTTATCAGGGGCATTGGGGGCTCTTCCCTCCATGCCCTGTACTCCCATCCAATTCCTTCTTCACAAGCTAAACTGGCCCACTTCTAGCCCCAAACCAGCCATGGCTGTTGGTTGTCAACTAGATAAAGTCCAGATCCCTTAATTTGGCATTCATGCTGCTCTTTGGTCCCATCCTTTACTATTTGTCCTACCTTATATCTCTCACTGACCTCCTAAGAAAACTCTTTGCAACATTACCCTGCTCACTATTCCTCTAAACATTCCTGCTGTTTTTCTGCCTCTGGGCCTTTGCTCATGCTGTTCCCTCTGCCTGGAAGGCCTTTCATTCCCATCTTCTCCTATGGAAATCTTACCCACTCTTCAAAGTCCAGTTTTATTGGTACCATCTCTTTCCATGGATTTTTCCTCCATCTCTCAAATCTGAAGGGCTATTTTTCTCTGTTAAATCCCAGGACACTTTGTACAGACCTTAAGGCCCTTAACTTGCTGCCTCAAGTATGGATTATCTGTATGTATGTGTCCTCTTTCTGTACAGTGTATGTGTGAGGGTCCTATCCATCTCCGTACCCCCAAAGGCCTTGCACGTGGCAAGTGCTCAATGAATGCATATTGGCCTAATAAAGGCCTGAATGGACTCCTAAAATCAGTGAGAAGTATTCCTGGCCCAGGGGCATTTGAATTTTAACAGGGACTACCACTTGCCCTAATGTAGAGAAATTACCCAAAACTTGGAAATAAGACAAAAATGTGCCCTTTAAAAGTCCCCCTAGAGCATTTTCTAAGGGTTGTCTAAGGGTTACTGGCTCTAGGGATGGAACTTTGTTTGACTTACTATTTATCATTAATTAGGGACCAGACTTCGTAAAAATTGATATTAACTTCAGAAAATTGACAAGCTACAAATGATTTCCAGACATTCAGAAAAGCATAACCCTAAAGGTTATGGTTTGATTGTCCTGTAGGACATAACCAGTTTCCTATCTAATTTAGCAATCTTATTCCAGCTTTTTTCTTTCAGTAACTATATATACTCCAGTGTCTTGTGCTCTCCTTTGAACAAGTTTTGCCATTCTTCTGGGTTCCCTCATTTATGAGTTAAACAAATCTTTGACATGTGTTATAAGTTTTGTGTACATTGACACAACCTTTGGAGCGTATTAGAATCATCTGTGGGGCAGTTAAAACTTTTAGATACCCAGGCTTCACCTCAGTATTTTGATTCAGAAAGTCTTGGGTGAGGCCCTCATGCCTATTTTTTTTAAATTACTACCTCTCCTTGACTTTTTAAAAAAAATTATTTATTTTCTTTATTATTATTATTATTATTGGCTGCGTTGGGTCTTATTTGCAGCACGCGGTCTCTTTGTTGCTGCACTCGGGCTTCTCTCTAGTTGTGGCGTGCGGGCTCCAGGGCACTTGGGCTCTGTAGTTTGTGGCAGGCCGGCTCTCATTGAAGTGCGTGAACTAAGTAGTTGTGGCGCAGGCTTAGTTGCCCAGTGGCGTGTGGGTTCTTAGTTCCCCGATCCGGAATCGAACCTGCGTCCCCTGCATTGGAAGGTGGATTCTTTACCACTGGATCTCCAGAGAAGCCCCTATTTTTTTTTTAATACTCTAAGGGAATTCTAATTAATATTCAGAGCTGAGGACCTCTCTACCAAAGGGAGACAGGCTTTATATTAAAGCACTTAACCACAAACCTGGCACATAGTAAGCGCTCATTAAAGTTAGTCATTATTCCTGGTAGCCTTGATGATCAAATTTTAGATATTGAGAGTGAAGGGCAACTTCACATAGGGCAACTCTGGGTGTTTCTGAAGCCATACCAGCTCCACGCTGGGCCTTTTAGATCATGTATACCAGGTTTATTACTGTATTCATTTTTTATTGCAGCTGTAATAAATTACCACAAATTTAGTGGCTTAAAACACACAAATTTATTCTCTTACAGTTCTGAAGTTCAGAAGTTTAAAATGAGTCTTAGGAAGCTAAAATCAAGGTGTCAGCAGGGCTGGTTCTCCTGCAGGCCGAGGGAGAATCAGTTCCTGGCCTCTGCCCACTCCTGGTGGCATCCAGCATTCCTTGGCTCCGGGCCTTATCACTCTAGTCTCTGCTTCCGTGGTCACATGGCCTTCTCCTACCACCTCTGATCTCCTGCCTCTTCCTCCTATGAGGACCCTTAGGGTTACACCAGGCCCTTTTGAATAATCCACGTTAATTTTCCCTTCTCAAAATCCTTAATGTAACCACATCTTCAAATGCCTTTTGTCCTAAAATGTAACATTCACAGGTTCCGGGGATTAGGATATGGACATCTGGGGGGACATCATTCAGTCCACCACAGTTCCCATTCCCCTCAGCCCCTGGGACCCGAGATATCACCCCTTGCCGAGAGCTGGCTACCCTTTCCCCCAGCCTTGTAACTATGGGGGACTGACCCTGTTCTGTGTCGGGGATCAGAAAGAGCAAGGGAAAGTTTTGCAAACCTCCCAAACTAGGATTTTCATACTGAAAACAGTAATATGTTGGGGAATCAGGAAGCCAAGAGGGAGAATTTAAAGGCAGCTCTGATGATCCGGTTGCCTGTGGGTAGTCCACAAAGCAAGTGTGACATCTGCCTGCCACACAGCCAGGTCACAGCCACCTCTCTTCAGTACTGGACAGTCTGCCCTCTGAACTGCAGCTGCATTTACTATGTACTAAGCTGTAAAAAAAACAAACAACCCCCCTATCTACTGTTTTTAAAAATTATCTCTATAGGTAGTAACAGAAACAAGTTGAGATTGTTGCGGTTACGTCTCCACTAAATAGTTATAGTCTAAGAGCGCCACAAAAGCCCATTAGAGAAAAGGCAGAGGTTCACTTCCCTCCCTCCAGCTGGATGTAGCCTGAGTTTGCAAGGGCAGGCAGGGACACTCTGTGTACCATAAAAAGGCATCCCTCCACGGTCCTGTGCCAGGGTGAATGGCTTGGCAAGTAGGGTAGGAGCTGGATGCCAGACTCTCTTGTACAGTCAACAACATGTAGATTTGGACACAGCGGTCCCGCTCACCCAGCTGTATCACCCCTGCCCCAATATATGAACTTATTTCACAGAAGTTCAGTGTTTACAAAATCTCAAAGTATTCCCCGACGTCCTCTCACTCAATCCTCACAACAACCCTGCGAGATTGGCCACGTTGGTATTACTGTCCCATTTTAGAGGTGAGAAAACTGATGCTAAAAGACGTGAATGACTTGCCAATGTCAGCTGGCTAGTAAGAGATGGGGCTGGTTGTAGAACTGCCACCTTTGTGACATCATTCAGTGCAAGGTGGCCCTGGAGCAGGGAGTGGGGCATGCATTGTAGCAGGCAAGCTTTCCATCTTGTCACTTGCTGCCAAAGGCCCAAACTTCAGGAAGCTCCTCTTTAGAAAGCTACCCACTTTCCCCACCCCTCCCTGCCCTTTTCAGCGTTCTCACTTTTTCCT
>NW_020174055.1:176343-204538 GCF_003031525.2 Neophocaena asiaeorientalis asiaeorientalis
GCTTCAGGGCAGATAAATCACAATTACTTATTCAAAGGAGTGAGGGAATTAACATGCCCTGAATGGATTTTGCCCTTAGTTTAACAAGCCAGTGCATTTGCTGTGGGTCTAGGCTAAGGGCCGTCCCACCTGGGCAGGAGCTGGCTGGCGTTTCATGGGGCATCAGGGCCAAAAGCAGATGAAACTCAACCCCTGCTGACAGGAGGAAGAGGCAGCCCAGTTGGAGGACTTGGAAAACATTTTGGCACCTTGTTCTGGGTGTAACCAGAAACCTGCTCTAACTGGGAGGCGTGGTTTCCCCCCCACACTGCTGAGCGATGATGCTGCCGGCTCAGCTTTCTCTGCCGGCTCAGCTTTCCCTGCCTGCTCCCTGCCAAAGGGCAGAGATTAGAGAGGCCCCCAGACATCCCACCCTCCTTTGTTTAAAAACCTTCTGCCCTCAGTTTGGCAGTAGATCCCACCTGGAGACTTACGGTGAGAACAGCCACTAGACCAAGGGGGGCGGGGGGAGGAGAAAGCCATTCATTCCTGAGGGGGATCTGGGTGATGGTTCACAATCCACCAGAGGCTCCACCCCAGGCCCATTGCAGCTGAATCCCTGCATGGAGTCCAGGACCTTTCATTTTTAAAGCTCTCCCAATGATTCTGATGCTCTGCCAGGTTTGGAAGCCCTTGATCCCAGAGCTGGAGGGAGCTCTGATATCATGACATCCAAGGGACTTGTTCAAGACCAGGAGGCTGCTGACCTGGCCTCATCCATAGCACCTTTCAATTTACCAATTTCACTCAAAAATATTTATTGAGAGTCTTCCACCATGTTGCGCACTGGGGGTGCACTAGTGAGCAAAAGAGACACAGTCTCTGCCCTCAGGACACTTATAGTCCAGGGCTTCACAAGGCTCTCAGTGCAGGGTGCTGCACAGGGGACTGAGTTGGCACAACTTCTCTGCAGGGCAAGTTGGCATCATTATCAAAATTGTAAAGGTACCTACTCAGCATGTCTACTTCTAGGCATTTATCCTGCAGCTAGATCTCCATATGAGTGAAGTAACATAAGGAAAGGATATTAACGAAGAAATTATTTATAATAGTAAACATCTGGAAAAGCCTCAGTGATCATCATAGGGACTGGTTGAATAAACTGTAGTGCACACAAAGGAGTCCTATGCAGCTATTAAAAATAAAAAGACGTAACTCTATATATGTTTTATATATATATATATATATATATAAAATATATATAAAACCCAACAACAATCCTACAGGGCATATCAGTAAATAATAAAAAGGGGGGGAAGATGCAGAACCATATATAACATGTCAAAATCTGGGTGAGAAAAGGGGAAATATTTACGTGAACCCATGAGTTTTCAGCTGCGCAAGAGTTTTAAAAAATGAGGGAATCAGTCTGTCCAGTTAGAAAAACAGAAACCACCCAAGGTGTTTTAGAGAGAATTTAATTCAGGAAATTGATTAGACAAACGAGGCAAGAGCTGAGAAACCAAATAGGGGAAGGCAAGGCAGCTCAGAAACTAGCGGCTCAAGGAAACTGCTGGACCTGTCCACTGGAAGGACAAATGGATGAGGCTGTCCCTGGGGCTGAGAGGCTGGAGTCTCAGTGGGTCTGGAATCCTGGAAGGCCCGTCCCCAATCCATGGAGGAGACACAGCTGCTGCCAGAAGCAACCCAAGGCAGAGAGGGAGGGGAAGAGAGGACCTTTTTTCTTCCCCTTCTGCCCTTTATCTCCTGCCGGGTGCCTCCCCTTGACTTGTGCTCAACCTGAAGCCAGCTGACCCAGTACCTTGGAAACAGTAGCCTGTGAGGGGCAGCCTCTTTGGTAAAAAGAAGAGCAGGGGAGAGCGAGGCGTGGACCTGTGGGCTAGTGTAACAGTGATGAGCATAATGAGTACCTGCTTATAAAATGCAGAGTATCTCCCAGAGGCCACAGAAGAAGTAGTAATGGTATGGCCTCTAGGAGTTGGGGACTTGGGAGGGAGACCTAGTTTGTATTAAGTTCCCCCGGTACTTTTAAATTTTGTAGCATATTGCCTATTTGGAATAAGATGCCTGCCTGACATTCATATTTAGTTCATCAGAAAGGGCAAGGCTGTTAAATTTTTTCGTTGTAAAACATCCTGGAAGAAAAGTGCCAGCAGGGCTTCCCTGGTGGCGCAGTGGTTGAGAGTCCGCCTGCCGATGCAGGGGACGTGGGTTCGTGCCCCGGTCCGGGAGGATCCCACATGCCGCAAAGTGGCTGGGCCCGTGAGCCATGGCCGCTAAGCCTGCGCGTCCGGAGCCTGTGCTCCGCAACGGGAGAGGCCACAGCAGTGAGAGGCCTGCGTACCGCAAAAAGAGAAAGAAAAAAAAAAGTGTCAGCAAAATCTCCCCCCAAACCTCCTGTGATTACACAGCCCACCCCGAGACAGCACAGCAGTTTTTCTGTGGGTCTTTTTCACACATGTCTTCTTCCCATCCCTCCTTTCACTGCCCCATCCTTGAGAGGTGGAAGTGCAGCCCTGAGTGGAGGCCTGCGAGCTGGAGGATCTTTTCCTCTCTTCAGCAGCTGGCCTGCTGATGATCTCACGCCACATCTGTAGCCACTTAGAAAACTGCCTGCCGGAAGGCCTCAGCTCACAGCCCAGAGCGGCGCCTGCCTGTCAGAGCACAGGGCTTACCACCTCCGTGGAGGGGCGGCTGCTCGGACGTGGGGCTCCTACCCTTCCCCAGGGAACAGTGCACACTGTCTGCCACGGCCAGAGCCCCAGATGCCCATGGGGAGGATGGTGTGGGTCCCTGTACTCTTGGGCTCTGCCCTTGACTGATGCCACGTTTTACATGCAATACTCCATAAAGATGGGCAGTGGAAGAAGGGAGGGGCCCCCTCTTCTCTTTGAAAATTAACTCTTGTTGAACTCTGTGATGAGAAAGCAGAGGCACAGGAAGTGTGAGCGACTTGCCCAAGGTCGCACTGCTTGTGAGTGGCAGAAGTGGGATTCAACTGAGATCGGGGTGGAATCACAAGTCCAGCCCTCTCTCTGCGCAGACAGGAACTCCGAGGCCACCAAGGGGGTCACAGAGACATCGGCCCAGGGGTCTGAGCCCTTCTGTGCTTCCTCCCTTGTCCGTTAGGGGATCCCAAATCAGACTGCAGCAATTCTTCGCTGAATCTCAGTTTTCTTGGCTGTAAGGTGGGACCACAAAAACACGTCTAAAAGGTTATGATGAGGATCGTTTGCCAACGACTGCAATGCTTCTGGCACATATGTCTCAACAAATATGAATCCCCTTCTTCCTTCTCTTTAGTATCCTTGTTCTGAAACCTCACAGGTTGCCTGAGGCTCAAACAAGAACACTGCCCTCTCTCCAGAAGCCTTGGGCTATGCCAAAAGGTCCCATGGGCAGGCCTGGGAGCTGGGCTCTGCATCCTGAATCCTTCTACCCTGAAATCCACACCCAGATCCAGATTCACTCGGCATGCCGTCTCTCCTCCTAACTCAAGGCAGCGAGTGCAGGTTGGGTTAACTTTCCCTGCTATTAACATTTCCAGGACTGGGTTCCCAAGTAAATTCTGAACAATTTTCCTAAGGAAAAGCAATGAAAACGCTCTCTCAGCTTGAGCCTCCCGCTGCTCAAAGGCAGGGCTAAGTGGGTTCTCTGGCAGATGAACTTCTGTTAGCATATCTGGGGCTCTGCTCAGCTCCCTCATACCTGCCCCCTCCCCACCCCCTCCCCACCCCCAGATTATGATGATCTAAATAAGCAACCAGATCTATTATTGAACGGGGCTGGTTGTAACCTTTGTTTCTCAAATGAGTCTCCCTGGCTCCTGGCCCCAGAGCTCTCCTTTCTGCGTTGACGGGAGGCCACGTCACCCTCATGGTGGGCTCAGCCCCTCTCCAGCCTCTGAGACTGATTCTGTCAACGGCTGGCACCAATGGAAGGAGCCTGAGGCTGCCACTTACCTCAATGGCTTAATTTCAGGTCATCCTTGCTGTGGGTCTCACTGTGGCCTCCCACCTAGAGTACTGCCTCTGCTGTCAGCTCCCACGGGATCCTGCGGCTGCTCACCTGGCTAGACTTCCCTTGTTGCCTGTAACAGCTGGACCTGCCGAGGGCTTCCCCAAGCCATCCTCATTCTCTCTCTCTCTCTCTCTCTCTCTCTCTCTCTTTCTCATCTGCTAATGTCTGATAACTGCAGCTCCTGGACGTGGAAATATGGAGATGAAGGAGATACAGCCCCTGGTCCCCTACCTCCCCAGGACTTCATAGTTGAGCAGAAGAGTCAGGCATGTAATGAGACAACTACAGCCCAGTAGGCCAGGGTTCTGTTGGAGCGATGCACGAGGAACTCTGAAAAAACAATAAGGGAAGACGCATCGAAGTTTGCCCAGAGGAGTCAAGGGTGGTGCTCCAGTTATCTCTTGCTCCAAAACAAACCACCCCAAAACTTAGTGGCACAAAACAACCATGTGTGTTTGCAGATTCTGTAGATCAGGAATTTGGACAGGGCACTGTGGGGCTGTGTCTTCCCTGCTCTATGATGCCTGGGGCCTCACTGAGGGTGACTCTAATGGCTGGAGGTGACTTGAAGATTGGGTGTCTGGGCTGGGCTGGCTGAAGAATGAGCTCAGCTGGGACTGCCGACCAAAGTGCCTACTTGTGGCCTCTCTAGAATGGTGGTCTCAAGGTAGTTGGACTTTTTACATGGTGTCCCAGGGGTTCAAGAGTGAGTGTTCCCAGTGAACAAGGCGGAAGCTGCATGGCCTTTTACGACTTAGCCTCAGAAGACATGCAATATTTCTTTCAACGTGCTCTATGAGTCAAGCAGTCATAAGACCAAACAGAGGGACTTCCTTGGTTGCACAGTGGTTAAGAATCTGCCTGCCAATGTGGGGGACATGGGTTTAAACCCATGAAGAAGAAGAATCTTCCCATGTGGGAAGATCCCAAACGCCATGCAACAACTAAGCCTGTGTGCAACAACTACTGAGCCTGTGCTCTAGAGCCCACAAACCACAACTACTGAGCCTGCGTGCCACAACTACTGAAGCCCACGCACCTAGAGCCCATGCTCCGCCACAAGAGAAACCACCACAATGAGAAGCCAACGCACCATAACAAAGAGTAGTCCCCACTCACCACAACTAGAGAAAGCCCGCGCACAGCAACGAAGACCCAATGCAGCCATAAATAAATAAATAAATACATTTGTTTAAAAAAAAAAAGACCAACCAGATTCAAGGGATGGGGTTGTAGAATCTACCTCTTGATGTGAGGAGAAGCAAAAAAACAAACAAAAAAAACCCCCATTGCAGCCATGTTTTCAAACTGTCACAGAAGTTTCTTGGAAGAGATACTCTCTGAGCTAAATTTTGAAGGCAAACTAGAAATTTACCAGATGGACAAAGTGTGGAGGGTGTCCCAGGCTGAGGGATCAGCATATGCAAAAACCCAGGGACACAAGAGTGGATTGTATTACATGAAATAAGTCCTATCAGATTTCCTAGGAGCTCAGCAAAGTTATCCTTCCTGCCTCTCACCAGGCAGCCATCCTCTGCTGGTCCTCCCCAGACTGCTGGGGCCCAGAGCTCAGACACCAGCTCCTCAACAGAGGGCTCATCCGGATCAGGGTTTAAGTGGCAAATCCACGTCCCAGCGGTCCCACTTGGCTCCCCAAGCCATAGTGAGCACCCAGGGGGATGCCACCTGGGAGAGGCTTGAATAGAGTCTAGTCCTTGCCCACATCCATGTTCTCATCTCAGCTCTTGACTTAGAAGCCACTGAGGCCCAGCCAAAATTTTCTTGGTTTGGTTTTTCAAAGCACTGAAGGCTCTGTGTCTGTTGGCTTGAATCCCAGCAATCTTTCCATAATGGTTAGTTCTTTTGATTCCAGGCATAAAAACTCAGACTAGATTAAACAAAAAAGGGAAATTATTGGTTCTTGTAACTAGAATGTTCTAGAAACGAATCATGGAGTTTAAACAATACCAGAATTCTATCTCTTCCTCTCAATTTCTCAGCTGTGTATTTTTTCTGTGTTGACTTCATATTCAAGTAGCATCTCCTCAAAAGTAACAACCAGTAGCTTGGAAAACTCTAGGCTTAACTATTTAATACTGAGAGGCAGCAAACGGCTCATCTTCCCCAAATGCTCGAGCTTCCTTCCCAAAGAGGGTTCTGATTGGCCCAGCTCCGATCATATGCCCTTCCCAGATCCAATCACCAGGGCCACAAACGTGTAGTATTCTGACTGGCTATGACTGAATCAAGCTAACCCCTAGCAGGGGTTAAGGGTTAGTTTTTAGTCCTGCAGTAACCACATAGAATCACTTCATTTCAAGAAATAAGGGTTCTAGGGACTTCCCTGGTGGCTCAGTGGTTAAGAATCTGCCTGCCAAGGCACGGAACACAGGTTCGAGCCCTGGTCTGGGACAATACCACATGCCACGAAGCAGCAAAGCCCTTGTGCCACAACTATGGAGCCTGTGCTCTAGAGCCTGTAAGCCACAACTACTGAGCCCGTGTGCTGCAACTACCGAAGCCCATGCACCCTACAGCCTGTGTTCTGCAGCAAGAGAAGCCACTGCAATGGGAAGTGCGCGCACCGCAATGAAGAGTAGCCCCCGCTCGCCGCAACTACAGAAAGCCTGCACACAGCAATGAAGACCCAATGAAGCCAAAAATAAATAAATAAATAAAATAAATAAGGGTTCTAGATTTTAAAATATTTTGTATCATTTTTTAGTCATTTTCAGGGTGTTTATAATTACCTGCTCCTTCACCATTCTTAGAAGTTGAACTCATGGCCTCTGTGTTCACTTTTGAAAATGGTGTCCTTGGCTGAACAACTGCATTAAAATTTTCTTATAACCTAAAAAAGAAAGAAAGAAAGAAAGAAAGAAATAGGGGTTCTGTAACTAGAATAGAAAAGGAAAATGTGAAGGGCAGACAAAAGTTAGCTGCCATGGTCCCAGGGCCACTAGAACAGTTGCACAGTTTGTACACTGTGCAAGGGAGGATGGGGTGCCTTCCGAATTTTCCCAGAGGGCGTTCCTTTTTCTAATTCACACAAAGGTGGCCATGTGGACTACTGCTGGGCTTTACAAAGTCGACCATGCTTTCCTTTCCCCAGTGCTTCAGTACTGCCTGGAAAACCCCTCCTCATTCTTCATGTCCTTGTTCGAATGCCTACTCCTCCATGAACTGGCTTGGATGAGCCATGAGTTCCCCATAAGCCCTCAGAATTATGACTTCTGCCTCAGTCATGATCTTACAATTGAACAGTTGTGATTCCTCACCTGTGTCTCCTCATCTGGCTGAAGACAGGCTCCACGAGGACATGGAGTGGGTCTGAGCTCCCCTTCCTGGCTGGCAGGAGGGACGCACAGGTGGGAAATGTTCAGTGGATGGGAAGAGAACAGAATTGTCCTCCTTGCTGCCGCAGCCTCTCTCCTAGCTGTGGCTGCCCAAGTCAATTACAGGGGAGCATGAGCCCTGCACTTCGGTCACAAAAGACTGTTGCCTGATCCGTGCATCTTCTGTTTGTCTCCCCTCACCCAGCCTCTGGACATATTCCCCAAAGGAAGGGGCCTTGAAAGGTGCATCCACAGGGCCACCACCAAAGGCGGAGGCTCCAGAAATCAAGCACCCTTCTCCAGGAAACCTCTGGGGAAGAGAAGGTGGTTGGCCTCCATCGGGGCCTCACCGAGGACTGCCAGGCAACTGCTCTAGGGCTCAGCTCTAACTCCTGATTAAAACCAGATCCAGGAGCTTGGAGCCTTTGGTGAAACTGGATACCTATCAATGTAGGCAAAGGAAATATACTGCGGGAGGGAGGGAGGCTGGCCGGCAGCCCGGCAGTGCTGGACTGGGAAGTAGGTTGAGCCTTCCTTCTTAAAGGTCCCCAGGAGCCCTTGCTAGGTGGGATGATGACAGCTTTGAGAAACTGGAGACCAGAACACACCCATTGCTCTGTCACTTTCTTCCCACTTCCTCTCTCGTTGTCTGCTTCTTTTCTTCAGATAGGAGACTTGGGTTCAATCCCACTACCAACTTTTATCCATTTGGGTTAGTTATTTAACCTCTCTGAGCCTCAGTTTTATCAACTATAAAATGGGGGTGAAAATAGTACCTACTTGATTGGCTTATTTTAGGATTAACAGTGATACTGCGTGAAAAGTGCTTAGCACAGGACCTGGAACAGAGTATAAGCCCTTATTAAATGTCAGTTATTGTTATGCTTTCTGTCTCCCTTTTTTTCTATGAAAAGCTATTTGGTACCATTAAACTATAAACATATTCTTTGATGATCACAGTAAGGAAAACATTTCATGTCCCCAATGGCAGAAAAAACATTGGCTGTGGGGTCAGACAGCCCAGGACTGTAATCCCAGCTCTGCCATTTACAAACTGAGTAAGTCGTTCCAAGGACTTAACCTCTCTGAACCTCAGTGCCCCCATCTGGAAAATGGGATACTGATAATACCTGACCTGCCTACACCCCAGGATTGCTGTGCATGTCACATGGGGTACATGTGTGAAGGGGCACTGGAAACTGTACAGAGCCATATAACTTGGTAATCGTTATTTATGCTTCCATTATTGTGTCTTCCTTTTGGCTGTCTTATTTTCTCTTCTTTGGTCCTTCTCTTCTTTTTCCCAAAGTCTTGAGTCAAAAAAACTTCGTGGGACCGTAGAGTGTTAGAGCTGGGAGACCTTTGTGACCATGGGTTCAGTTGTTCTATTAGAAACCACGGGACTTCCCTGGTGGTCCAGTGGTAAAGAATCTGCCTTCCAATGCAGGAGATGTGGATTCGATCCCTAGTCAGGGAACTGAGATCCCACGTGCCGCAGGGCAACTAAGTCCACGTGCCACAACTACTGAGCTCACGCACCTCAACTAAAGAGACCATGTGCCACAAACTACAGAGCCCATGCACTCTGGAACCCACGCGCCACAACTACAGAGCCCACATGCCCTGAAGCCTGCGTGACACAACTAGAAAGATAAAACCCGTTCGCCACAACTAGAGAGAAGCCCACGTGCCTCAATGAAAGATCCCGTGTGCCACAACTAAAGACCCGACACAGCCAAAAATCACTTGGAGAAACACAAAGAAATTCAGATTCCTGGGCTCTAACCCAAACCTCAAGAATCAGAATCTCTTACTTTATTTTTTAATTAATTTTTATTGGAGTATGGTTGCTTTTCAATGTTGTGTTAACCTCCACTGCAC
This sequence comes from Neophocaena asiaeorientalis asiaeorientalis, assembly GCF_003031525.2. Taxonomy (NCBI): domain Eukaryota; kingdom Metazoa; phylum Chordata; class Mammalia; order Artiodactyla; family Phocoenidae; genus Neophocaena; species Neophocaena asiaeorientalis. The sequence goes on from NW_020174055.1 coordinate 185,580, forward strand.
AACAAAATGAGTCAGCCATACACATACAGACATCCCCTCCCTTTTGGACTTCCCTCCCATTTAGGTTGCCACAGTGCACTAGGTGAGTTTCCTGTGCTGTACAGCATGTTCCCATCAGTTGTCCATCTTATACACAGTATCAATAATGTATGTGTGCCAATCCCAGTCTCCCAATTCCTCCCACCCCACCCCTTTCCCCCTTGGTATCCATACATTTGTTCTCTACGTCTGTGTCTCTATTTCTGCTTTGCAACTAAGATCATCTATACCGTTTTTCTAAATTCCACATATATGCGTTATTATATGATATTTGCTTTTCTCTTTCTGACTTTATTTATTTATTTATTTTTTTGCGGTACGCGGGCCTCTCACTGTTGTGGCCCCTCCCATTGAGGAGCGCAGGCTCAGCGGCCATGGCTCACGGGCCTAGCCGCTCCGTGGCATGTGGGATCTTCCCGGACCGGTATGCGAACCTGTGTCCCCTGCATCGGCAGGCAGACTCTCAACCACTGCGCCACCAGGGAAGCCCTGACTTACTTAACTCTGTATGACACTCTCTAGGTCCAACCACATCTCCACAAATGACCCAATTTCATTCCTTTTTATGGCTGAGTAATATTCCATTATATATATATGTACCACATCTTCTTTATCCATTCGTCTGTTGATGGACATTTAGGTTGCTTCCATGTCCTGGTTATTGTAAATAGTGCTGCAGTGAACATTGGGGTGCATGTGTCGTTTTGAATTATGGTTTTCTCTGGGTATATGCCCAGTAGTGGGATTGCTGGGTCATATGGTAGTTCTATTTTTAGTTTTTTAAAGAACCTCCATAGTGTTCTGCATACTGGCTGTACCAATTTACATTTCCACCAACAGCATATGAGGGTTCCCTTTTCTCCACACTCTCTCCAGCATTTGTTTTTAGATTTTCTGATGATGCCCATTCTAACTGGTGTGACGTGACATCTTATTGTAGTTTTGATTTGCATTTCTCTAGTAATTAGTGATGTTGAGCAGCTTATACCCATGTCCCCCGCATCGGCAGGCGAACTCTCCACCACTGTGCCACCAGGGAAGCCCCTGCCCACTTTTTGATTGGGTTGTTTGTTTTTTTGATATTGAGCTGTATGAGCTGCCTGTATATTTTGGAGATTAATCCGTTGTCAGTTACTTCATTTGCAAATATTTTCTCCCAATCTGAGAGTTGTCTTTTCATCTTGCTTATGGTCTCCTTTGCTGTGCAAAAGTTTTTAAGTTTAATTAGGTCCCATTTGTTTATTTTTGTTTTAATTTTCATTACTGTAGGAGGTGGGTCGAAAAAGATGTTGCTGTGGTTTATGTCAAAGAGTGTTTTGGGGACTTCCGTGGTGGTGCAGTGGTTAAGGATCCGTCTACCAAAGCAGGGGACATGAGTTTGAGCTCTGATCCGGGAAGATCCCACATGCCATGGAGCAACTAAGCCTGTGTGCCACACTACTGAGCCTGCAAGCCACAACTACTGAGCCTGCCTGTCACAACTACTGAAGCCCATGAGCCTAGAACCAGTGCTCCACAACAAGAGAAGCCACTGCAATGAGAAGCCTGCACACCACAATGAAGAGCAGCCCCTCCTCAACGCAACTAGAGAAAGCCCGCACATAGCAATGAAGACCCAGTGCAGCCAAAAATAAATAAATAAATAACTAGAGTGTTCTGCCTATGTTTCCTCTAAGAGTTTTATAGTGTCTGGTCTTACATTTAGGTCTTTAATCCATTTTGAGTTTATTTTTGTGTATGGTGTTAGGGAGTGTTTTAATTCCATTCTTTTACATGTAGCTGTCCAGTTTTCCCAGCACCATTTATTGAAGAGACTGTCTTTTCTCCATTATATATTTTTGCCTCCTTTGTCATAGACTAGGTGACCATAGGTGTGTGGGTTTATCTCTGGACTTTCTCTCCTGTTCCATTGATCTATATTTCTCTTTTTGTGCCAGTATCATACTGTCTTGATTACTATAGCTCTGTAATATAGTCTGAAGTCAGGGAGCCTGATTCCTCTAGCTCCGTTTTTCTTTCTCAAGATTGCTTTGGCTATTCAGGGTCTTTTGTGTTTCCACACAAATTGTAAAATGTTTTGTTCCAGTTCTGTGAAAAATGCCACTGGCAATTTGATAAGGCTTGCATTGAATCTGTAGGTTGCTTTGGGTGGTATAGTCATTTTCACAACATTGATTCTTCCAATCCAAGAACATGGTAGGTATATCTCTCCATCTGTTTATGTCATCTTTGATTTCTTTCATCAGTGTTTTATAGTTTTCTCAGTAGAGGTCTTTGCCTCCTTAGGTAGGTTTATTCCTAGGTATTTTATTTTTTTGTTGCAATGGTAAATGGGATTGTTTCCTTAATTTCTCTTTTTGCCCTTTAATTGTTAGTGTATAGGAATACAAGAGATTTCTGTGTATTAATTTATTTTTGTTGCAATGGTAATTGGGATTGTTTCCTTAATTTCTCTTTTTGCCCTTTAATTGTTAGTGTATAGGAATACAAGAGATTTCTGTGTATTAATTTTGTATCCTGAAACTTTACCAAATTCATTGATTAGCTCTAGCAGTTTTCTGGTGGCATCTCTAGGAGTCTCTATGTATAGTATCATGTCATCTGCAAACGGTGACAGTTTTTTGTTTTTTTTGTTTGTTTGTTTGTTTCTTGTGGTATGCGGGCCTCTCACTGTTGTGGCCTCTCCCGTTGCGGAGCACAGGCTCCGGACGTGCAGGCTCAGCGGCCATGGCTCACGGGCCCAGCTGCTCTGCGGCATGTGGGATCTTCCTGGACCGGGGCACGAACCCGTGTCCCCTGCATTGGCAGGCAGACTCTCAACCACTGCGCCACCACGGAAGCCCTGTTTGCTAGTATTTTGCTGAGGATTTTGTGTCTATGTTCATCAGTGATATTGGCCTGTAATTTTCATTTTTTGTGATATCTTTGTCTGGCTTTGGCATCAGGGTGATGGTAGCCTCGTAGAATGAGTATGGGAGTATTCCACCCTCTGCAATTTTTTGGAAGAGTTTGAGAAGGATAGGTGTTAGCTCTTTCCTAAATGTTTGGTAGAATTCACCTGTGAAGCCATCTGGTCGTGGGTTTTCATTTGTTGGAAGATATTTAATCACAGGTTTAATTTCATTACTTGTGATTCGTCTGTTCATATTTTATATTTCTTTTTGGTTCAGTCTCGGAAGGTTGTACTTTTCTAAGAATTTTTCCATTTCATCCAGGCTGTCCATTTTATTGCCATACAGTTGCTTGTAGTACTCTCTTATGATCCTTTGTATTTCTATGGTGTCAGTTGTAACTTCTCCTTTTTTGTTTCTAATTTTACTGATTTGAATCCTCTCACATTTTTTCTTGATGAGTCTGGCTAAAGGTTTATCATTTTTGTTTATCTTGGGCTTCCCTGGTTGTGCAGTGGTTGAGAGTCCGCCTGCCGATGCAGGGGACACGGGTTCGTGCCCCAGTCCAGGAAGATCCCTCATGCTGCGGAGCGGCTGGGCCTGTGAGCCATGGCCGCTGGGCCTGTGCGTCCGGAACCTGTGTGTCAAGAGCCTGTGCTACACAACGGGAGAGGCCACAACAGTGACAGGCCCGTGTACTGCAAAAAAAAAAAAAAATTTTTTTTGTTTATCTTCTCAAAGAACCAGCTTTTAGCTTTATTGATCTTTGCTATTGTTTTCTTCTTTTCTACTTTATTTATTTCCTCTCTGATCTTTATTTATTTCCTTCTACTAACTTTGAGTTTTGTTTGTTCTTCTTTCTCTAGTTGCTTTAGGTATAAGGTTAGGTTGTTTATTTGAGATTTTTCTTGTTTCTTGAGGTAGGATAGTATTGCTATAAACTTCCCTCTTAGAACTGCTTTTGCTGCATCCCATAGGTTTTGGGTTGTCATGTTTTCATTGTCATTTATTTCTAGTTTTTTTTAATTTCCTCTTTAATTTCTTCAGTGATCTCTTGGTTATTTAGTAGTATATTGTTTAGCCTCCATGTGTTTGTATTTTTTACAGTTTTCTTTCCTGTAATTGATTTCTAATCTCATAGTGTTGTGGTTGGGAAATATGCTTGATACAATTTCAATTTTCTTAAATTTACCAAGGCTTGATTTGTGACCCAAGATGTGATCTATCCTGGAGAATGTTCTGTGAGCACTTGAGAAGAAAGTGTATTTTGCCACTTTCAGGTGGAATGTCCTATAAATATCAATTAAGGCTATTTGGTCTATTGTGTCATTTAAAGCAGGGGTCCCTGACCCCTGGGCCACAGTCCTGTACCAGTACTAGTCCGTGGTCTGTTAGGAACCAGGCCACCCAGCAGGAGGTGAGCAGCAGGTGAGCGAGCGAATTTCATCTGCCGCTCCCCATTGCTCCCCATCACTCACATTACCACCTGAACCTCCCCCCACCCCCACATCCATGGAAAAATTGTCTTCTACGAAACCAGTCCCTGGTGCCAAAAATGTTGGGGACCACTGATTTAAAGCTTGTGTTTCCTTATTTATTTTCTGTTTGGATGATCTGTCCATTGGTGTAAGTGAGGTGTTTAAGTCCCCCACTATAATTGTGTTACTGTCGATTTCTCCTTTTAAGGCTGTTTGCATTTGCCTTATGTATTGAGGTGTTCCTATGTTGGGTGCATAGATATTTACAATTGTTATATTCTTGGATTAATCCTTTGATCATTATGTAGTGTCCTTCCTTGTCTCTTGTAATAGTCTTTATTTTAAAGTCTACCTTGTCTGATATAAGTATTGCTACTCCAGCTTTCTTTTGCAGAATCTCTCACTTTTTAAATGAAAATTTGTTTTAAATTACAAAAGTAATACATGCTCATTCTAAATGAGTTCCAGCAATACAGAAATAATAAGAGTAAAAATGGCCAATCCTCAGAGGTAACTGCTATTAACAGTTTGGTGTGTGTCCTTGAGGGTTTTGTGTTTTTCCTGGAAAGAGCTGACCATTTTTTTCCCCATTAAACAAGGTCATCACTCATTTTTTAAAAAAATGTAATACAGCTTGGACATCTTTCCACATCAGTACACATATGTCTGCCTCGTTCTGCTTGACAGCTGTAGCGAATTCCGTGATGTTGCTTATTGTGGTTGATTTAACCACTTCCTTGTTGTGGACATTTTGGATTCTCCCTGGTGATTCATATGCAGCCAGTCCAGCCTCTGTCCACATTTGGCAACCTTTGCTTTGCAGAGATGGGGAGCCAGAGGCCCAGGGAGGGGTTGCAAGCAGGCCAGTGTCACAGAGCAAGTTAGTGGCAGAGACAGGCTTACAATTCTGGTCTCCTGATGGGCTCTTAGCATTAAACTATATCATTACAATTACTTTTTTAATGGTCAAAGGAACTTGATATTTTTCTGAACATACTCCTGATAGGAAGAGAAAAAACCTCAGCGTTAATTTCATCTTGGGTATTTCTGAGAATTGGATTTTCCCCCAAACTTTCTCGGAGCTTTCAGTTTTCATTATGTTCTTTGTATGAGTTCATGATTCAATATTTTTTTCCTGCACATTGTTTCTGAAGCCAACGTTTTTAATGCTAGAAGCCCCAAATCCCACTTCCCCTGAGTATGACTATTCTTGGAGACCCTGATCAAATTCCACTTTAGGGACCCAAACCCTTCCCCATCATTCACCATAGCCGATGAGTCTTCCTCTCAAGGAAACAAATGGAATTATAAAATTGTGACTGTGATCTATGTTCTTATTAAGTTACTTTCTCCAAGTCCTGTAGCTAATTTTCTGAGAAAGATAAATTACCCAATTGTAACAAGTATGACATGTAATGTTTGCAGAACCCTTGTGAGAATTTGCTCTTTGCCCAGAAATTATGCTTAATTTTCCTACTAAAGGAAGGAACATTAAGCCCGCCTCCCATGGGGTAAGAGAAGTTTGATTGTAAGTGACAACTGCCCATCAAGTCATGTCCTCTTTAAAGCAGATGCCCTCAGAGCTTGGTGCTGAGTTGCAGACAAATGTTTCCAAGTCTACTGCCTCTACCACAAAGGGGTTGGTCAGAAACTGCTCAGATTTGTGAGTAAGAAGGAAGAGATGTCATTCTCAGAAAACTGACCACAGTGTTGGCAACATCTGAACGTTGTTTAGCATTGTCTTGGGCAAAAGATAAAGGGAACACAGAACTACAGAGTAACTCTTTTGTCTGATACCTGCTTCTTGGGCCAGATAGAACTCTGGCTTCTATCTTAGAATCAGAAGTGGACCCCTCTCCTGGCTCCTAGATTGTGGCTTCTAAATATCATTGCCTCCTATAAGGACTGGACTCCTTGGAGAAATGGCTGATTCCAGGTCTGGAGCAGGAAATGTACAAAATGAGCCTGGAGCATCTTGTCATACCAAATGGCAAGGAATTTATCAAAGATGACTAGGATCCTACCGAAAGACTCAAGAGGGAAATTGAAGAGGCTCCCACTGGCCAAAGACAGGACACTTTTAGCATCTATAAGGATAGCAACTGCAATGAATTAAAACACATCAAATATGTTTCGATCCACAAATTCATAGTGACTTTCAAAAAGAAACAAAAACAAAAATACAATGGTCATCTTTAAAGGATGCCAGGAGGACCAATTCATTAGTTTGAAAACTAGTAAATACATGGAAAGAATCATTCATTCTGCTTTTCCTATATAAACTATACCTCATGATAACCACATAGTAGATGAGAGAAATTATCTTTTAATGGAAATATTCCAGCTCATAAGTGAAGACAGAGTGATAGATTTAGAATAGGCCCATGTTTCAACCTCTAGTGAAACCATGGATCTAGGCAATGATCACCAATGGCTGCTAAGATCACAGAAAGAGAGGCAAACAGACATCACGAGTCCTCTAAGGGAAGTACAGCAGACCCACCACTGCTGCAGTATTCTTGCCAAGAAAATCAAACCTGAATGTGAATGAGCTTTTAGATCTACCAATTTGCAAGGAGACAGAAAACATGTTAAACAACACCCTGGAAATGTAATCATCAAAATTCAGACTACGGGAAACTTTACAAGACAAACAACCTGTTCCTCCAACAAATATACTATAAAAAATAAAATGAGGTAGTGGGGAACTTATAGATTCAAAGAGACTTAAGAGATGTATCAACCAGTCACAAAGTATGGATATTTCAATCCTGATTTGAACAAATAGGAAAACAATGTTATGAGACAGGAAAATTTGAACACTCACAGGATATTTGATGATATTAGGAATTATTTTTAAATTTCCTTGAAATTCTCTATAATAATGAGTTAAAACAAACAAACAAACAAACAAAACAAACCTCAATCCAGAGAAGGAAGTCTCCCTGATCTTGATGAGCACCTAAAGTGATGACCCTGGGCAAATCATTTCCCCTCTCTGAGTTCGATCTTTTCACGGTTGAGTATGCTTACAAGTGATGGGGCTCTGATGGGTTGGGATAAGCACAACTGTCCATCCAATTTAAGGGTTTTCAGTCAGAGAAGATTTCAAATCTACTCTGACCTACATTTATCTGACCCTCATTGAACTTTGTGAAGATTAATTTTTCACCCAGCGACATACTGCATTTCTTTTATCTTAGTGCAGAGTGTTTGCTGGACATTGGGGAGGGCAGATATAGAGGCAAGGGATGTTTTTGACAAGATCCAAGGACTCTCCTGACACAAATGGGCAGTTACAGTAAAGGAGGGGAGAGCCCTGGAGTGTATTCCTAGAGGACAGATGTCTGTGAAAGTGGTGGGTGGTGTTAGGTTGGTGGCGCGAAGGTTGCATCTGTAGGTTGGCTGCCCTACATTTTCTTGGATAACATCCGCTGTTTGCTTGGAAATGTTGGCTGTCATGAGGAGCAGAAGGGGCTGAAGTAAGAGGAAATTGAGAAACATGTTATAATATGCATGGGGTCTTAACTTCCATAGAATTTTTAAAAATTTATTTGTATTTTGGCTGCGTTGGGTCTTTGTTACTGCGTGGGCTTTCTCTAGTTGCGGTGAGCGGGGGCCACTCTTTGTCGCAGTGCGCGGGCTTCTCGTTGTGGTGGCTTCTCTTGTTGCAGAGCACGGGCTCTAGGCGCTCGGGCTTCAGTAGTTGTAGCACGTGGGCTCAGTAGTTGTGGCTCGCGGGCTCTAGAGTGCAGGCTCAGTGGTTGTGGCACACGGGCTTAGTTGCTCCGCGGCATGTGGGATCTTCCTGGACCAAGGCTCAAACCTGTGTCCCCTGCATTGGCAGGCAGATTCTTAACCACTGTGCCACCAGGGAAGCCCCCATAGAATATTTTGACATTATTTATTCCTTTGAGCAAGATGACACATTGTCCAGTTCCACAGCACTGACGGTCATCATCAAGACAAGGCTTCCTAGAAATCTGCAAGTCAGACAGACCCCTGTCCTTCTTTCCATGTATCAGTTAGCAATGCTTTTACTTGCAAGTATGGAAGTCACTGAATAACGGGCTTAAGTAAACAGGGTTTTTTTCTTTTTTTTTAATCACATAGCAGTACATCCAAATTAGGGGCTGTATTATCTCAGTGACTCTGAGCTGGCATCTCTTTTCCTCGTGGTTATAAAATGGTTACACCAGCTCCAGGCATCACAATCTCACACCATATTAGAGGCAGTAAGAAGTTACCTTCTCAGTCTCTCCTCTTTTATCAGGAAGAAAAAGTCTTTCTCAGAAGCCCCCTAGAAGACTTCCATTTATGTTTCATTGGCCAGAACTGGGTCACATACTCAACTCAATGCAAGCTGGGAGAATAAGCATTGACTTTCCCAGTCTATACTGTGGGAGGTGGGCAAGGGAGAGAGGGGTTTGGGACAGCTGTTGGGACAGGCAATCAGTAAGTTTGCTTCTTCCAAGTTTTCCTGCTCCTGAGCAGGGTTTCCTGCACTATTCACCCTTTTCTTTTAAATGGGTCTTGTAATCTCTGCCCCCCTGCCTCTGAGATATAATATGGTATGTGTATTATACCATCTACCTGAGGGTAGAGACAACTCTTGCTGTTGGATGGTGTTTGAGTTGAGCACTGCTGTTTACTCCCTACGTCTGCCTTTCCTTGTGGACATCCATTCAGGAAGGCTTGGATCTTGTAAAAAAAAATGTTGGGCCTCCATCAGTCAGATAATCAGCACATGTTTACAGAGTAATCTCCATTTGCCAAGCCCTGTGGAGGGCTGGGGTAGAGTCGGTGGGGGGGGGGGGGGGTGGGGAGCAGGGATGTTTAAGCAGCTATTCCTGGACTCTGGGACCACACAGGCTGGTTGGCGGAAAATGTCAGAAACGAAGATGTGGAATGACAACACAGGACCACAATAGAAGCCCTGCCTGCACAAAGCAGTCTGTAATTGTGAGCCTAATGTGGGGGTAAGAGACGGTGAGAGAAGATGCCCTAAAGGAGGTGGGTGCTGGCCTTCAAAATAAAAAAGATTTGAGAGGCTCAGAGGAGTGGGATCAGGGTCTGGACCCATGTGGCTGGATGGCAAGGATTATGTAGGACTCTATAAAGCTCTTGGTACTTTACAAACCTTAACTCCTTTCATCTCCACACCAACCAGGCCAAGTGGGTTTTATTGTCCTCATTTTACAATAGCAAGGGGCCAAGGCTCAAAGTGGTTGAATAATTTACCCAAGGTTTGCTAGCCAGCATGGAGGATAGCTTAATCACAGTTCCTGACTACTAGTTCATTTTCCCCTATTCTCCCTTTCCTAACAGTTTTGCCCACTAGCCCAGGAGAGGTCATATGACTCAGGCCTGGCCAATCATTGTACCCTCTTCCCCTCAGTTGTGATTGGTCCAGGGGTGGTCATGTGACCTGAACCAGTTCTGTAAGGAAATCAAAATGGAGTAAGAGATGGAGGGAGAGGTATGGAAGGGGCTCTGCCTCAGATTCTAGGCCCTAAGGGCCAGCTCCTGCAGCTTTTGCTTGAGTCCTGAGAGCTTCCCTAGCATTCCTCACAACCAGGGAGGTCAGCACGTTCCTTAAAAAAAAAAAAAAAAAAAAAAAAAAAGCTTTATTAAATAGGAATTCACATTACACACAATTCATCTATTTAAAATGTGTAATTCAGTGGTTTCTAGTGTATTTGTACAGCTGTGCAACGATTACCACATCAGTTTTAGAACATTTTCTTCACCCCCCAAAGAACTCTTTACTCCCTTTTTCCCCCAACACCCCCAGCCTTAGGCAACCACCAATCTACTTTCTGTCTCTATGGATTTATCTGTTCTGGACATTTCATATAAATGGAATCACACACTATGTGGTCCTTTGTGACTGGCTTCTTACCCTTAGCACAATATTTTCAAGGTTCAGCCGAGTTGTGGCAGCGTACATTCTTCTTTGTTGGGGCTGGTTGGGGTTGGGTTTCTAGCACTTGTAAACTAAAGGTGTGGCCAGGAGTTGGAGCCAGGTCTGACAGACACCAAAGCCCTCATTCTTTCTGTTTTACCTGGTGAGGCCAAGTCCTGGAGGGCTTGAAGTCCAGGCCAGAATTTGACCTTTCTGTTGCAGACCATGGGGATTACTGAGCAGGGGAGTGACATGTTTAGAGCAGCATTTTCGTGAGACTATTCTGATGACAGTGACATTTTGTGTAGGTGTTCATCCTACATGTATGTGTATGTTATATATCGTATGCAATGTGTGTACACACGAATATTTGAATGAGAAACACTGTGCCTTTTCCTCTGGAAAATGAAGAAGGAACAGGATTCAAGAGAAACAGGCTACGGACTATGTTCTGAGTCTAAGTGAACCAGTGGTGCTGCATAGAAGCCCAGGTCCTCCCCTTCCGTAGGGGTCCCACTCCAGCCCCTTTCCTCCAAGAAGTCATCAGACAACTCCTCTTAGATGCAAGCAATAGAGTCTTTGAGAGGAGGCTGAGGTCCCCCATGAGCAAAGTAGGGTTCTGGGCTGCAGAGGTGTGAGAAGTCAGGTAAAGGTGTTCTCATTTACACTCAGGTGGTGGCACCTGGGCCTTAGGTGTCGGCTCCATCAGCTTAGGTGTGAGCTCTTTAAGGGTCACTGTCTTCTGGCTTCATCCATGCCCAAACACTGTTGATCAGCCAACTCTGGCCTGGCTTTGCCAAGAACCCTTGTGCCTAGGATGGCAAGGAGAAATGCCCAAGAAGCCGGGCAGTCAACGTAAAGGAGGGCAGGGGCAATGGTGGGGCCCATGGGGAGGCAGAGGGTGTAAGTTCCACTTAAAAAGGGGGAAGCTGCCAAGCCACCTGTGGCCCCATGAGAGATGCCAGATTTTCCCAATTTTTCTCCTAAGGAAAGAGAATTCCAGATTTTCATGTAAAATCTAATTTTCAAATGTTAAAGTTGGCGACTGTGGATTATTGTCCTGTTGCATGTTGGGATCCATTCTTCTCCTGGCTATGTCCTGGGAGGGTGACTCTTGTGGGCAGCACCCTCGCCCTCCCTCCCCCTCCCCACTCTCTTGCCCTCTAGATTCCAGATGGGTTTGGCCAGTGGTTAGAACAGATAGATCAGAGATTGAAAATTGGGAGGTCAGGATATTTAACGTCCTTGTTGCAAGCCAGAGACTCTCCCCCGACCCTCTGAACCTCCATCTACCCACATACTGGGGCCATTGTTTTGGCAGTGATCACATTCCTCTGTGTACTGCCACAGCTCCTACGCGGTGGTGGTCTCTCTCCCAGGCTATAGCTCTTGTGGTCTGGTGACCCCTCTGTCCCTCTGTCTAGGGGAGTACCGGTTCCCTGCTGCTTGTCTCTGAGTGTCTCACCATCCGTCGTTGGTTCTCTTCATCCCGTCCACGTAAATGCCTGTGTAAATAGTCCCTTCATTCTGAGCTCTCCTCAGTTAACCCTTTTGAATATGCCCTCCCTTTCCTGCTGGGAACCACCAATATATCAGCTAATTCAATTAACAAACAACACTGTGAGATCCAGACACACCTGGATCTGCAGTGTGAATCCTGTCAGAAGAAGCCCAGCTCACAACCCCTGCCATATGCTCCAAGCACTGCACCTGGGCAGCAGGCAGAAGCAGAAATCACTACGCAGACCAATGCAGTGCTGGGGTCAACAGGTACACCATGACCTTGTGTGGAAACCGAAGAGTCAGTCCAAAGAAGGAGAAAGCCTTGAGGTGTGTACAACCAGTTTAATGGTTGATGAAACCATAGAGATGCCAAACTATGGAGCACCAGGGACACAGAGGCACGAAGCCTTGGGGGGAAACACTACAGCATTATCGTGGGGGGAAACAGGATCACCTAATGTTGATACTGGGAAAGAGGAGGTCCACTGGCAGCTCAGAACTATGACATTCCTCGGGGGAACATGAATCCACCCCCAAAGCAGGAGCAAGCCAGCCGCCTTCACTCCCGAACATAAATCCTCGTGCAGACCACATCATCGGCGCCGAACGTCTGCAGAGAAGGAAAACCAATCAGTGCAGATGTCTGTGCAAAAATGTTTAAAGCAGATCGCTAATAAGGCCACTTACTGCCCTGTTAAAAACTCTGTAACAGACATTCAATTTCCTGTGCGGTGCACTCATGCTCAGCCCTAAGGGTTTTTTTTCTTTCTTTCTTTCTTTTTTTTTTTCCTCCCTTACACTCTGTATTGGCAGAGAGGCAACAGGGGTATAGAGTTATGTTGTATGCAGTTTTCCACTACTTCTGGAACCTGGGAATGCTGACATAAAAAATGCAAGTTTCCTGGCTTTGGTTTTTTAAATTAAACTGAAGTGGGTGGCGGGGAGTATGGCATATTGGACATTTCTGAAATGGTTCTGTCTCTTTTCAAGTGACTTCAAGAGAGCAAGGGGCTTGGGCAGCTGGAACCCTGGGGTTCAGCACTGACCAGCCATGTGGGATAGCTTCAGAGAGGGTGTAGAAGTACCTTCCAGGAAGCAACTGTCCAGCCTGGGAGACGCCTGAGATGTTGTATAAGTAATACTCAGGTTACCTGCAAGCTAGAAACATGGTCTCAACTGCAAAAGCACAGTGTCATTGGCACCCAGACCCAGCTCTGCAACTCACAGCTGGGTGAACTGGGGCACTGCTCTGGTCTCTTGGACAGTTCGGGGATGGAGGGGGGAGGGAGTTGAGGGGAGGGGTGCAATTGAACAAGATCCCACAGCTCTTTCCAGCTACTATTCTGTGACTGTTTGTTTGTTTGTTGTGGGGAGGACACAAATCATTCCACGAATGGAGGAGCACGGTTTCTTCTGGCCTCTGAAATGATATCACTGTAAGTAAGCTGTCTCAACTCTTCCAAAAACTAGCAATTATTTATAGGCCTGCTCTCCTAGGTCTCTCACAGGCAATTGGAACAGAGACAGCAATATGTATGTTAAAAAAACCACAAAATCAAAAAAAAAACCAAACAGAATTTCCCCACTCTGTAGACTGACGTAGATATGTTTGTTTGCAGACGTACATTTTTCTGTGGAAGGGTCCCTATCTTTCAGATTGTCGAAGAGGCCTGAGGTTAAGAGCCCTGAACTCAGAGCTTGAATATACTTGGATCTTCCCCTGGGTCCCTCAGTTGACCATGAGATGCTCTCAGGGAACATGATTTGGGACGTTATTCAAACATGTGTGTTTCAGGGAAATACTAGTCATTAGTGATTATGAAGGAAGCAAATGCTCATCACCAGCCTCTTTTCTAAGTAGGGAACTTCTGATCACACCGGCACAGCTGTACCTGCTCTGGACACCTTCTCTGTCCTATTCCCTTTCCTCATTAGTGAGGAATGCAGATGATGCCGGGTGCTGGGGCAGGGTGAAGCGGGGGTTCCCATGGAAATTCACCTCTCAGATGTCCAGACCGCTCAGAACCTTGTCGTTTTCTGAAACTCTTCCAGCTCTATGGCCATGGAGTGTCACGTGGAAGGGCAGAGTTTGGGGACTGGACTCTATACCTGTGCTGGAATGACCAACACCTCCCCCAGGCCAACAAATGGCTTCACGAAACAAGAAGAAATCGCTACATTTCCAATCACATTTGAAATGTCCTTCTCAGCCTGCAAACTATGCTCAGAGGTTCCTGAAAGAAACTCTCGTATAATGTGCCCGAGTCGTTTTAAGGGACTACACTCAATTTTCAAAGTAAGGCAATTTACAGCTGGGGGTGCTGGGAGAGCTGATTTAAGTTAACTAGAATAAATTTCCTCCTGTTATACAGAGACAGCATCTCCCTACATTTGGATTTATTAATGATAATAACGCTTGGAACAAAAGCCCACATTTTAGAACCCAAATGCCAAGAATTAATCCTCCCCAGGGAAGGATGCACGGGTGGAGCTGTAGTGGGAGATTTGGAAGGGGTGGAGTCTCCTAGCAGAATTGGGTCCATGCGCTGGCTGCTTAGATACTACTGAGTCTAATAAAATCACACTTTCTCACGGACCACACGGAGCCTACTTAACCCTTAGCTATACTCAAGAACTCTAAAATCATCTCCCTATTTTCTATCCCTGGACCGATCAACCATATGTGCCTTTTCCTCCTAAATTTCCATGTCTCTGCCTCAAATTGCTCCCCCAACCCCATCAACTATTCCTGCCCTTGAAACAACATTAACCAGATTGCAAATGAAGCCAGTTCTTTCTCACGAAAGAAAGTATGTGAAATCATCTCAGGGAAGGACAAGAGGAGACAGCGAGTGAGATCTAGCAGCCTCCGTTAAAGTAATAGAGACAGCTCAATTTAGGGTCTTCTTGCAGAATAAACACGTAATTTCAGGGCTGAGAGAGACCTCAGGGATCAAACTTTAGCCCAACCCCTCATTTTACAGCTCAAGGAGGGAAGGGCCATGCCCAGGTCACACAGCGAGTCCTGTCCTAGCATTCCTCACCACCTCCTTTTCCGACATTTCAGGGTGACACTTGCTAGGGTTGGGCAGGCAGGCAGTCTTCGAGTGGAGATGTTAACAACAGGTCTGATGGAGAACAAAGGATATCATTTCCTGGTTATCCACAACAGCGTTCCCCTTTTCTAGTGGGAGCACTGGGGGGACGGGGAAGGGTATTACAAGGAAAGCTTGGTCTGTTCTGAAATACAAAGGGAGAGTGGCAGGGAGGTGTCCTTTCCTCTGTCCTCTTTGCCCCTGTACCTAAATAAAGGGGGAGGAGGTGTGTGATTAAACTACAGGGGTTTCTAACTTGGCCTCACCAGGTATATTTTGTGTGGCCAGGGATGTTTAAAATGTTTCGATCTGATTACCTTTAAGGTAGAGCCCACCCTCCTCAGTTCTAAAGGCCCCACCCTCCACATTGTGTCAACACTGTGACTGCCCCAAATTAGCATTACTATACTTGTCTGGCTCCCGAAGGCCATTGGAGTTTATAAGTACGGGGGTAAAAATGTTCTTTAAGGCTCTCAGTGCAGGCATACTAAAATTTCTGAAATCTTTCCCAGGCAGCAAAATGGGGAATGAGGAGGGGGTGGGGCGGTGGGGGGAATCCCTTCTGCAGAGTGAACGCTGGGACCTCCCAGAGCCCAAGCATTCGGAGCCCGGCTGGAGGGGAGGCCGGTTTAAGCAAGTCAGCGAGTCACCACAGGGATGCGTGGGTTTGTATAGAGGCCGGCAAGGCAGTCTGTCTCTAGGCCCTGCTCTGCCCTCTGAGCCACTCCTCTCTCCTGCCAACCATCTAACAATGATTTCCTCTGACCTAAACTGTCATCTCAAGCTTTCTGCTCACATTTTAACCCAGGGCAAAGAGTGTCTCTCCCTGAATGGATGAGTGAAGGTGATGATCTCGGGGCCCGCCACAGGCAACATCTGGAGAACTGCGGGCTTGTTTCAGGGTCAAGGGGCCTCGCTCACCAGGATGAGCTCGTCATTGGCCAGCTCGCGGGTCCAGTAGGTTTTGGGGCCGTCCCCCTCGAGGAGAGTTTGTGTGCAGTGGATCTTGTTCTCATTCTCCCAAGTGGCTAAACTCTGCAGGCAGGAAAACCATTAGTGACGTTAATTACACTCTTGGCAGTGGGAGCAGAGACAACAATGAGCATGGGAGAATAATTGCTGTGCTGAGAAGCAACACATGGTCCCTGTCAGCACGGCTCAGAACCTTCTGTGCTGTGCTGTATCGAGCCTAAACTCAGAGAGCTGACCGCGGATTTTATGGGGGTATAAATATACCTTGTATTACACAAGTACACACACACACACTCACCGAAGCAGCAAAGCCTCAGGCACATTTTACATCTCCAGGAATAAAACGGACGGCACACAATGATTCACTTATGTCAAAATGGACGACCCCTTCAAGCGATTTGGCTATTCAAGGCACGAAGCTTCTCATATCAGAGGTACAAAATTTTAGAATGGTAAAGACACCATATTTGTAACCACATCTGTAGTCAGCAGATCAGGAGCTCTGTTCCTTGCATGGATTTGGGGATAACGCCTTCCTTTCTGTTTGTACTCGTCAGACGCAGCACACAGCCTGCTCTGATAAACCTGAGTGTCTCTGGCTCTGAGGATAAAAACACAGCCACTTCCCAGGTTACATGTCTCTAGAAAAAACTTTTTTTAAGTCTGAAGGGTCTTCATTCTGTTGTAGGTGGGAGGCAAAAGGAGGGATTCCCTGCAGTTTTCCCCAGCGTCTGCACAAAGCAAAATGCTGAACAGCTGGGTTCCGAGCGAGGCTGTACTGAATGCACACATACTTCCTTTTTAACTAACACATGGGACACATTCACTAGGCAGGGCAGGGATAAAGCCCCACTCTCCAGGCTGTCGTGTGAACTTTTGATTTTTCTTTTTTAACCAGAATTACTGTCTCTGGCAGTAGTCACCATTGGATGTCCCCAAATTGAGTCCTGCCTATCGTCAGGGCTTCTACCTTAAGACTCCCAGACCTTCCCTCTAAGCTGTCCTGCTCTTTTGTTTTTATAAACGGTGCAGTGGCTGGGGCTCCAATCCTGCCAGCTCCAAGCCCCGGACATCATTTTCAGGCTGTGCTAATCTGGGGGCCAAATATTGCTTTGTGGGACAGCATGCTCCTGGGGGTCTGTGACTCTGTGTCCTCCCAAACCCCATGCCCAGAGAGTCCCACTCTAGATCAGACAGGCACCACTCAGGAAAGGTGAAAAACAATTTCTCACTCTCTGGAATGTTATTCGTTCTTTCTTTAAACCTTGGGGAGAGGAGGGAGACATTTTGTCACTTTTAAACTAAGTGGTAGCAGCAGCAAATTGTTTTTCCATCTGTCCTCAAAATGCATGATGAGCCAACCCTCCATTCTACTCCAGAGACCAACCAAATGCAATTTTTGCCCATCTAAAAAAGGAATTTACAACCCCTTGTTTCAGTCCACCCGTTCATCCACCCTGGGACCTATATACAAAGAAATACAGAATTCTTGCCCTTGAGGACTAAGAGAGAGCACTTAGTCCATCTTCCAGGCAGAATCTGCCTTGATTTTGGAAAGATTCCGTCGTTTCCTTTAAGAAACCAAACTGAGGGCGGGCGGGAGAGGTCCCGGGGCCATCAGAGACTGCTGAAACTGGATCCAGAGCATTCTCAGGGCGCCCAGGGACCCGGGCGGGCGGGACTCGAGAGCTGCCGCTCCACCTGCGGCAGGAAACGTGGCAGCCTCGCGGCCAGGGAACCCGGTGGCCCTGAAACCTCCTCCTCCCCGCCGCCTCCTGCGCTCGCGCTGAGGATCGCAGCAAAACGCTGCTGCGGAAGCCCCTGCAAGGAACGCGGTGCAACCCACAGCCCGCACTTTAGGCGAGGCTGTTAGCACCTCGGGAGGCGACTTAGGGATGAGGTTGGGGAGGGGTTGGGGTAGGCCTTTCTCTTAAGCCCAGGGCAACGCGGTGCACAGATCCTCTTTTCAAACAGCCGGTGCACACGCCCCGCAAGGAAAGGGCGCCACAGGCTGCAAAAGGAGCCGGGGGTTCGTCTGGCTGCAGCGGTTCACGGGTAGGGAGCGGGGACGCGGGAACGCTGCCCAGACTCTGGGGCCTCACCCTGCAC
The DNA here is from genome assembly GCF_003031525.2 of Neophocaena asiaeorientalis asiaeorientalis. Taxonomy (NCBI): domain Eukaryota; kingdom Metazoa; phylum Chordata; class Mammalia; order Artiodactyla; family Phocoenidae; genus Neophocaena; species Neophocaena asiaeorientalis. Next base: position 203,572 of record NW_020174055.1, read on the forward strand.
TTGCGTCCGTCCACTGTCTCCTCCTCAAAGCCTTCTCCGACCTTGAAGTTGATCTCAGTCGTGCGCACCGTGGTGGATGTCTTGATGTAAAACTGATCCCCGTCCTGGCGGATCTCCACGTGCGGCTTGGACGCAGCCGCCACGGCCACTTTCCTCAGCATGGCGTTCACACCTGCGCCGGGAAGAATGGGTGCGACTCACGGGGACTCGCCACCCGCCAGTCATCCCAGGACTGGCCCGGCACTTCTCAAACCCTCTGACTATATATAGATGGGGACCTTAAAACTGATTCATTCCTCCCCCTGACCTCGCCCTGATTTTTTTTTTTTCCGAGGTGAGCAACTGAGGCTCAGAGAGGGTAAGCGGCCTTCCCTGAGCAGCACAGTGTATTTCGTGGTAGGGCCTGGTCTCAAACTGAGTCGACAGTTTTAAAGTCCCTGACCCATCCAGGACTTCAGTAATAACCTCTCCTCGCGATTAGCTAGCTCGAGATAAAGGCCGAACCGTCGGGGAAAGCGCCAAGCATCCAGCAAACGCTCTCTGGATGCGCGGATCCCGGGCTCTACTCACCACTTCTAGATGGGGTGTGCCTTGGAGCCCCAATCTATCGCGCCGGGGACTCCCTCTTGCCTGGTGTTGGTCCCTAAAGCCCACCCTCTGCGGGTCGGGGGCACCGCCGGCTGCTACTCCCCGTCGGGGCACGCCGTCCGCTACAGCTTACCCAGAGCCTTGAGCAGCTCGTCGAAATTCTCGCTGCTGCGCATCTTCCAGGTGCCGGCGAAATTGGGCATCTTGGCAGTGGTGGCGGCGGCGGGAAGGTGGCGGCAGGCACGGACAGCTGCGGCGCAGCGGGCACACTCCAAGCTGCAAGGCGGAGACTGCGGCTCTGCGCCCAGCCCCACGCGCCTTGAGTCTCCGGGAGAGCGCCCCCAACCCCCGCGCTGCTCCAAGCACCGCCCCGCCAGCA